>NC_036838.1:14997361-15000618 GCF_002910315.2 Salvelinus sp. IW2-2015
TAATACAGAACTCTGCAGGCTATCTTTGCAGTAGATTGCAACACCGCCCCCTTTGGCAGTTCTATCTTGGCGGAAAAGCCAGGATTCAGACACGGCTAAGACATCCGGGTTGGCAGAGTGTGCTAAAGCAGTGAGTAAAACAAACTTAGGKAGTAGGCTTCTAATGTTAACATGCATGAAACCAATGCTTTTACGGTTACAGAAGTCAACAAATGAGAGCACCTGGGGAGTGGGGCTAGGCACTGCAGGACCTGGCTGGATTAATCTCTACATCACCAGAGGTACAGAGGAGAAGTAGGATAAGGGTACGGCTAAATGCTATACGAACCGGCCGTCTAGCACGTTCAGAACAGAGAGTAAAAGGAGCAGGTTTCTGGKCTTGATAGCATAGATTCAAGGCGTAGTGTACAGACAAAGGTAAGGTAGGATGTGAGTACATTGGAGGTAAACCTAGGCATTGAGTAATGATGAGAGAGATATAGAGACGTTTAAACCAGGTGATGTCATCGCATATGTAGGAGGTGGAACAACRTGGTTGGTTAAGGCATATTGAACAGGGCTAGAGGCTCTACAGTGAAATAAGACAGTAATCACTAACCAGGACAGTAATGGAAGAGGAATATTGATATTAGAGAGAGGCATACGTAGCCAAGTGAACATATGGGTCCAGTGAGTGGTTGGGCTGACTGGGGACACGGCGATTCAGACAGTTAGTAGGCCGATGCTAACAAGCTAACAGTTAGTAGGCCGGGGCTAAACAAGCTAGCAGTTAGCAGACCGGGGCTGGCAAGCTAGCAGTTAGCAGACCGGGTTAGCAAGCAAGCAGTTAGCAGGGGCTAGCAGTTAGCAAACCGGGGCAGGCAAGCTAGCAGTTAGCAGACCGGGGCAGGCAAGCTAGCAGTTAGCAGACCGGGGCTAGCAAGTTAGCCTTTGGGGGACGTCGGCAATGGGGTAAGTCTGTTTTTGCCTCTTCGTGCGGTGACGTTGATAGACCAGTCGTGGAATTAGTGGGTTCAGGTAGCTCTAGGTAGCTAGCAGGCCTAGCAGGTTAGCAGAATGGGCCTTCAGCGGCGTCGCGCCTGAGGGGCCTGTTGGAGTCCTCGGGCAGATTATGTTGGTATTCCAGTCGTAGAGGATCGACGGGTTCCGTGCCCCGTACCGGCAGTAGAAGGGTCCGGATATTGTAGCCCAGGAGTGGGTTCGGTGGTAGCACGGAGCCCTGGCCGGGCTAGCTTCAGGCTAATTGGTGCTTGCTCCGGGATGGAAACGCTAGCCAGGAGTGGTCACCCGGATTGCGGTTAGCTAGTTGAAAAGATCCAGATGAAAATGTTCAGAGTTTGCGGTAGGAATCCGGGGATATGGAGAGAAATAGGTCCGTTATGTCTTGGTTTGAGTCACGTTGTTCGAACTGGCGAGAGCTTTTCGAGCTAAAGGTTAGCTGATGACTGCTAGCAATGGTTTGCTAACTGATAGCTGGTAGGTAGTTAGCTGGCTAGCTTCAGTTGAGGGATTCCAGATCCGAAGTAAATAGAAATACTTTCGAAAAAAAGCAGATCCACGCCACATTGGGTGAGGCGGGTAGCAGGAGAGTATTTAGAAGTTGAGGTTTAGGAAAATATTTTTAAAAGATATGCGAAGAAAAATATGTAAAAATATATTTACAAGGGACACGACAGGACAAAGACAGACATCTGACTGCTACACCATCTTGGATTGAGCCATCTTGAAATCATCAACATGTATTGATACATCTTTACTAAGGCTGCAAAAATGTGCTTGAAAGCAGTCCAGATCCATCGGATGTAGTGATCACAATATAGGTAAATATAAGGAAACCAAAGTTCCAAAGGCTGGGCCTAATATAGTGTATAAGAGGTCATACAATACATTTTGTAGTGATTCCTATGTTGTTGATGTAAAGAATATTTGTTGGTTCGTGGTGGGTAATGAGGAGCAAACAGACATTGCACTTGACACATTTATGAAATTGCTTATCCCAGTTACTAATGAGCATGCACCCATTAAGAAAATGACTGTAAAAACATTTAAATCCCATGGATTGATGAGGAATTGAAAAATGTTGTAAGGTTGAGAGGGATGAGGCAAAAGGAATGGCAAATAAGTCTGGCTGCTCAACCGATTGGCAAACGTACTGCATATTGAGAAATCATGTGACTAAACTGAATAAAAAGAAGAAAAAACTACATTTTGAACAAAGAAATGACAAAGAATGATAGTAAAAAGCTTTGGAGCACCTTCAATAAAATTTTGTGAAAAGGCAAAATGTGTGTTTGACCAGATACAATGCTATTTTACAGTAACAAATTGACAACAGACTTTCAGCACGCTTATAGGGAAGGACATTCAACAAGCACAGCACTTACACAAATGATGATGATTGGGTGAAGGAAATTGATGATAAAAGATTGTGGTGGCTGTTTTGTTAGACTTCAGTGTGGCTTTTGACATTATCGATCATAGTCTGCTGCTGGAAAAATGTATGTGTTATGGCTTTACACCCCCTGCTATAGTGTGGATAAAGAGTTAGCTGTCTAACGTTCTTTAATGGAAGCCTCTCCAACCTAATCAGGTAGAATCAGGAATTCCCCAGGGCAGCTGTCTAGGCCCTTACTTTTTAAAATCTTTACTAACGAATGCCACTTTGAGTAAAGCCAGTGTGTACAGTGGTGCCTCCTTTAAAAGTTGCGAGCTTGCACCGCAGGACTTAGATGTATCCAGCGTCACGGCTTAATTTCACCAGACCACACAAGGGGGAGTTAGAACACTCATTATGCATTTGGGTCCAAGGTTTTTATATGACCAATCATATCGAGTGCTTCCAATGACGAATTTGACGTGAGTCACCTGTCCCTGGGTGAAGATGGCTGACAAAACATAACGGTGGAACGAAATGTAAGTAGTTATAATGTCATAACAAGTCAAGCAAAACATGTACAATTGAGAGGAATATGTTAGTTAATGTAGAGACAAACGTTTGTGCTATTTTTTTCTCATTAAGTTAATTCGAAAATCGCTTTTTAACAAGCTAGCTGACTAGCTAACATTAGCCAGCTAGCTAGCTATTGTTATGAGAGGAGAATTCATTTTAATTCGTGTTGTTTAATGTTTTAGGTATTCCTGAGAAAACAGCTAACCAGGCTGTCGTCTTGTGAAACAGTGGATGTAAATAATCTAGCTAGCTAAAGCATTTACTGCACTGAATGTACAATTGTGTAAGCTTGCCTTGCAATGCAGCT
>NC_036838.1:15001198-15007657 GCF_002910315.2 Salvelinus sp. IW2-2015
GTTGCAAAGATCCAGATGAAAATGTTCAGAGTTTGCGGTAGGAATCCGGGGATATGGAGAGAAATAGGTCCGTTATGCTCTGGTTTGAGTCACGTTGTTCGAACTGGCGAGAGCTTTCCGAGCTAAAGGTTAGCTGATGACTGCTAGCAATGGTTTGCTAACTGATAGCTGGTAGGTAGTTAGCTGGCTAGCTTCAGTTGAGGGATTCCAGATCYGAAGTAAATAGAAATACTTTCGAAAAAAAGCAGATCCACGCCACATTGGGTGAGGCGGGTAGCAGGAGAGTATTTAGAAGTTGAGGTTTAGGAAAATATTTTTAAAAGATATGCGAAGAAAAAKATGTAAAAATATATTTACAAGGGACACGACAGGACAAAGACAAAGACATCTGACTGCTACACCATCTTGGATTGAGCCATCTTGAAATCATCAACATGTATTGATCACATCTTTACTAAGGCTGCAAAAATGTGCTTGAAAGCAGTATCCAGATCCATCGGATGTAGTGATCACAATATAGGTAACATATCTAAGGAAACCAAAGTTCCAAAGGCTGGGCCTAATATAGTGTATAAGAGGTCATACAATACATTTTGTAGTGATTCCTATGTTGTTGATGTAAAGAATATTTGTTGGTTCGTGGTGGGTAATGAGGAGCAAACAGACATTGCACTTGACACATTTATGAAATTGCTTATCCCAGTTACTAATGAGCATGCACCCATTAAGAAAATGACTGTAAAAACATTTAAATCCCCATGGATTGATGAGGAATTGAAAAATGTTGTAAGGTTGAGAGGGATGAGGCAAAAGGAATGGCAAATAAGKCTGGCTGCTCAACCGATTGGCAAACGTACTGCATATTGAGAAATCATGTGACTAAACTGAAKAAAAAGAAGAAAAAACTACACTTTGAAACAAAGAAATGACAAAGAATGATAGTAAAAAGCTTTGGAGCACCTTCAATAAAATTTTGTGAAAAAGGCAAAATGGTGTTTGACCAGATACAATGCTATTTTACAGTAAACAAATTGACAACAGACTTTCAGCACGCTTATAGGGAAGGACATTCAACAAGCACAGCACTTACACAAATGACTGATGATTGGGTGAAGGAAATTGATGATAAAAAGATTGTGGTGGCTGTTTTGTTAGACTTCAGTGTGGCTTTTGACATTATCGATCATAGTCTGCTGCTGGAAAAATGTATGTGTTATGGCTTTACACCCCCTGCTATAKTGTGGATAAAGAGTTAGCTGTCTAACGTTCTTTAATGGAAGCCTCTCCAACCTAATCCAGGTAGAATCAGGAATTCCCCAGGGCAGCTGTCTAGGCCCCTTACTTTTTAAAATCTTTACTAACGACATGCCACTTTGAGTAAAGCCAGTGTGTACAGTGGTGCCTCCTTTAAAAGTTGCGAGCTTGCACCGCAGGACTTAGATGTATCCAGCGTCACGGCTTAATTTCACCAGACCACCACAAGGGGGAGTTAGAACACTCATTATGCATTTGGGTCCCAAGGTTTTTATATGACCAATCATATCGAGTGCTTCCAATGACGAATTTGACGTGAGYCACCTGTCCCTGGGTGAAGATGGCTGACAAAACATAACGGTGGAACGAAATGTAAGTAGTTATAATGTCATAACAAGTCAAGCAAAACATGTACAATTGAGAGGAATATGTTAGTTAATGTAGAGACAAACGTTTGTGCATATTTTTTTCTCATTAAGTTAATTTACGAAAATCGCTATTTAACAAGCTAGCTGACTAGCTAACATTAGCCAGCTAGCTAGCTATTGTTATGAGAGGAGAATTCATTTATAATTCGTGTTGTTTAATGTTTTAGGTATTCCTGAGAAAACCAGCTAACCAGGCTGTCGTCTTGTGAAACAGTGGATGTAAATAATCTAGCTAGCTAAAGCATTTACTGCAAACTGAATGTACAATTGTGTAAGCTTGCCTTGCAATGCAGCTGAAGTAACATAGCTAGCTAACTATTTACTTGCTTATTGTGTAGTGGAGGATAAAAATAATTGTATGCCTATGGATGTGTAGCTAGCTACAGTATGTAGCCGATCTGTGTATGGACCCTAAAACGTTCTGAACTAATATTCATACCAATCTTTAAACTCAGCTATCATAGTTGTTGTATCAACTTCAAGTCTGAATGGCATTTTTGAAGCCTATGGATAGAGTAGAATATAATAACTTTATTGTGCCAAGGATGCAAGTCCTATATACATGTACTGTAGTTCTTACCACACATGAGTTTCCCACATTGTAGCCTGTATATTGAATATATTCACTGATCATGTACTCTTTCTTGGCAAATAAATGTGCGGTTCAGGTATGAATCTCTGAGACATTTTTTTCAGTCATATCAAACTCCTTATTTTGAATGATGCTGTGTGCTGCATGTATGTATTACAGTTATACCTTACCACTCCTGCTCCTGGGACATCATTGATTCCACATTAGTCTATTGCATAGTTACAGAAACATGATTTAAGTAAAGGCTGATTTGTAATTCATATATATAGAAAAAAAACTATGCATAGCCAACTCCCTTCATCTGCATTAATCTGAGGACACAGGATAGTATTTCAATGAGATACTTAATTTCAACCAGTGGAGAATGTGAAATTCTTATTGAAAGAAGTTCATTATCCAGGTGTTTAAAAATACATAATACTGTGCATATAATTATGATAATTGTAATATTATATTAATAATACAAGTTCAATCTGTACTTAAATGCACATATGGTTTGGAAGACGAGGTGGGAAGAGAGGTGTAGAAGACAGAAAGGGAAAGAGGTAAGAACAGTGGCAGACAGCATATGATTCATGATTACAGTGCTACCCTAATATTCTCTCAGTTCATCACAATCGGGTGTCTAACCAGCCTTCTGCCCCAGTTGGCCCGAAGGTTATCTTAAGAGCGGGTGAGGTGGCAATGACGGGACTGGCTTCCTCTCTTACATCAAAACATACCTGCAGACAAGAGACAGATGGATAGAGCGAGAGCATAATTAATAGGCTGACACGCGACGCGAGCGTTGCAAAATACATTTAGAAATCTATGTTATTCAATTATTGCACCCACACTGCTGATCGTGCTGCAAGTCCTGCCTCTCCCATCTCCTCATTGGTTTAGGACAGAATCTCCCGTTGAAGCAGGTACCACGTGCCATCTCCTCATTGTTATACCCACGTGGGTGATTGAAATGACAATGTGTGCCGGTCGGTGTAGTAATACTATGAAGTGTAGATGACATACACAACATATAGAATTCAAGATGAAAACAGAAGAGAGAGTGCTAGAAACTTCGGTTGACCGTTTTATGTGTGGATAAATTGTGGAGTAGAGGACTTGTGCATTTCAGGATAAATACAACTCAATGTTTATATCCACGACAAATTAGCTAGCACATGAAGCTAGCTAAATAGGACAAATTAGCTAGCAAGTGCAAGCTAACTAGCTAAGTAGCCATAAATGTTCAATAAATGTGTTCCCAATTAATGTAATTGGTTCAGAGTTTGTTTTGATATTTTAACCTCCTTGTCGTGATGTGTTTGGTGTATGGGGACAAAATAAGATGTATGCACGATGGCGCACGCAGCGCAGCGGTTTTGGGTTCCATGTAAGCCTTGTTTTTTTATTCTAACACGGTCAGTCATCATAATCATCAGGAGGTGACCTTGGATAATTAACTTTTGGACTACAACATCTCTGTCTGTATTTCAATGTAAAGCATCTCTTTAATAATACTTCCTGTTGACCTGACCAATTGACCTCTCACCAATGATCATGCTGTGCCCTCTGTGTCAGCCAGTTCAGATGCGGGAGGGGTTCACCAAAAACGCTGATATACCTAGAGGATTTAGGGAGAAGGGGAGGGATGAAGTGAAGAAGAGAGACTGTTATTGTGTGTGTGTGGTCTACCTGGTGTCCATACTAAGTGGCTACAGAGTACTTTATGCTGAAAAACAGACACATGAGGACAAACAATGAGAAGATAATGTCAATGAGAGGTACTGTATGTGACGCAGACACCTATTGGAGTACACCTGAAACATTTAAATATAGAGTGCTATGGGTCTCACCACTTGGTTATTGCAAGGCTAACCCGGGGGGAAATCATGACTTGGCAGCAACAGATAGCAACAGATAGTCCAGTGAAATGGCTGTGTTTATGTTTTGTAAATCTGTAAAAAAAAATTCTGCGCTGACATCTTAAGGGTTTTTTAATAATGAATGTGAGACAGGTTCCATGTATGACAAGACAGGCAGAGATGAAGAGAGAAAAAGAACACAGAACAGTTTAATTATGGACACTTTTGCCAGCAAAAAAGCTTCCACGCCCTATTCCTCGGACAGTGAACATCTGGCAATATCTACATGTTCAACCCCTTGATCAGTTCGCTCTCTGAAAGTAAAGAAAATAGCTTATTTTTTGTAGATATAGAAAAAATAAGTGAGATATGACCGTTCAATCTAAAGGAGCAGATGTCACTTTCAGGATATGTCAATACAACACAGAAGCTTAACGCCAGACTGGTATTGTGGTTGTTCATTAGGTGATGGGAAATATGCAATGATACCTGCACCATCTACACACTGAAAAGACTCCTAACTCTTTGTGACAGACATATTGTGTTCTTTCATCCTTCTGTAAAAAAAAAAGCTAACCGTGACACTGTCATGAAACATGATTATATATCGACTATGAACAAATATGACATGGCCTGCTTATGGTTGCCATGAAAGAAAGTTAGATTAATTCAACTGAAAATGGCGCGAACAGGTTCGTTCGTAACTAAATGCTTTTGTTTAGCTTGAGAATAGTAGTTGCATGATTTATCATTCTACGGTATGTATGTATGTAATATAGTAGAATGTTATGAATCGACACTGAATTGTAGGTRCTAACTACAGGCTATGTAAAAGTTGGACGGAAGAACACACAGTACTGCTTATTTCTTAAAATCAATCCCATATACTATGTTATTACAAAAAAAGGTTTTAAATTCTCTGGTAATGCCAATACGGAATACTATCAAATGCTTCTCAAAGATGCGTGGTGGTCAAACAAGCAATAACAGAAACAAAATGGCTGACAATTTAATGACGTGTCACAGAATTCTGCGGCAACACTCAAGGTGTGCCGCAGTATGACGCAACTTTTAAAGGAGGAACCATTGTATGTATGCGGATGACTCAACACTATACATGTCATCTGCTACAGCAACTGAAATGACTGCAACACTTAACAAAGAGCTGCAGTGAGTTTCACAATGGGTGGCAAGGAATAAGTTAGTCGTAAATATATATAAAAAACTAAAAGCATTGTATTTGGGACAAATCATTCACTGAACTCTAAACCTCAACTAAATCTTGTAATAAATAATGTGGAAATGAGCAAGTTGAAGTGACTAAACTGCTTGGAGTAACCCTGGATTGTAAACTGTCATGGTCAAAACATATTGATACAACAGTAGCTAARATGGGGATAAGTCTGTCCATAATAAAGTGCTGCTCTGCCTTCTTAACAGCACTATCAACAAGGCAGGTCCTACAGGCTCTAGTTTTGTCAAACCTGGACTACTGTTCAGTTGTGTGGTCAGGTGTCACAAAGAGGGACTCAGGAAAATTGCAATTGGCTCAGAACAAGGCAGCACGGCTGGCCCTTGGATGTACACAGAGAGCAAACATGAATAATATGCATGTCAATCTCTCCTGGCTCAAAGTAGAGGAGATATTGACTTCATCAAAAACTTAATMAAAAACTGTAATATCTTATGTTTCACGGAATCGTGGCTGAATGACGACATGGATATTCAGCTAGCGGGATATACGCTGCACCGGCAGGATAGAACAGCACWCTCCGGTAAGACGAGGGGTTGTCGGTCTGTGCATATTTGTAAACAACAGCTGGTGCACAAAATCTAAGGAAGTCTCTAGATTTTGCTCGCCTGAAGTAGAGTATATCATGACAAATTGCAGGCCACACTACTTGCCTAGAGAGTTCTCAGCTATATTTTTCGTGGCTGTTTATTTACCACCACAAACAGATGCTTGCACTAAGACCGCACTCAGTCAGCTGTATAAGGAAATAAGCAAAGGACATGTTCAAGTCTGTGATAGCAAAACAGTCCTGTAGTTTAGAATCTGCTTCATCTGACCACTTTTTTTTAGACCGAGTCACTGGTGCTTCCTGCTTTAATTTTTGCTTGTAAGCAGGAATCAGGAGGATAGAGTTGTGGTCGGATTTACCAAATGGAGGGTGAGGGGAGCTTTGTACGCGTCTCTGTGGTGGAGTACAGGTGACTAGAATTTTTTTCCCTCTGGTTGCACATTTACATGTTGATAGAGATTTGGTAGAACTGATTTAAATTTCCCTGCATTAAAGTCTCCGGCCACTAGGAGCGCCGCCTCTGGGTGAGTGGTTTTCTG
>NC_036838.1:15007682-15029974 GCF_002910315.2 Salvelinus sp. IW2-2015
ATATGTACGTCAGTTCTCACTGTGGTGACGAGTCCTCGATGCACTTATTTTGATAAAACCAGTGACTGATGTGGTTGTATTCCTCATGTCCATCGGAAGAATCCCGACATGTTCAAGTCTGTGATAGCAAAACAGTCCTGTAGTTTAGCATCTGCTTCATCTGACCACTTTTTTATAGACCGAGTCACTGGTGCTTCCTGCTTTAATTTTTGCTTGTAAGCAGGAATCAGGAGGATAGAGTGTTGTGTCGGATTTACCAAATGGAGGGTGAGGGAGAGCTTTGTACGCGTCTCTGTGTGGAGTACAGGTGATCTAGAATTTTTTCCCTCTGGTTGCACATTTAACATGTTGATAGAGATTTGGTAGAACTGATTTAAATTCCCTGCATTAAAGTCTCCGGCCACTAGGAGCGCGCCTCTGGGTGAGTGGTTTCCTTGCTTATTTCCTTATACAGCTGACTGAGTGCGGTCTTAGTGCAAGCATCTGTTTGTGGTGGTAAATAAACAGCCACGAAAAATATAGCTGAGAACTCTCTAGGCAAGTAGTGTGGCCTGCAATTTGTATGATACTCTACTTCGGCGAGCAAAATCTAGAGACTTCCTTAGTTTTGTGCACCAGCTGTTGTTTACAAATATGCACAGACCGACAACCCCTCGTCTTACCGGGAGTGTGCTGTTCTATCCTGCCGGTGCAGCGTATATCCGCTAGCTGAATATCCAGCACGATTCCGTGAAACATAAGATATTACAGTTTTTTTAATGTTTTGATGTGAAGTCAATATCCTCTACTTTGAGCCAGGAGATTACATGCATATTATTCATTTGCTCTCTGTGTACATCAAGGGCCAGCCGTGCTGCCTTGTTTTGAGCCAATTGCAATTTTCCTGAGTCCTCTTGTGACACCTGACCACACAACTGACAGTAGTCCAGGTTTGACAAAACTAGAGCCTGTAGGACCTGCCTTGTTGATAGTGCTGTTAAGAAGGCAGAGCAGCACTTTATTATGGACAGACTTATCCCATTTAGCTACTGTTGTATCAATATGTTTTGACCATGACAGTTTACAATCCAGGGTTACTCCAAGCAGTTTAGTCACTTCAACTTGCTCATTTCCACATTATTTATTACAAGATTTAGTTGAGGTTTAGAGTTCAGTGAATGATTTGTCCTAATAATGCTTATTTACGACTAACTTATTCCTTGCCACCCATTGTGAACTCACTGCAAGTTGTTGTGTGCAGTCATTTCAGTTGCTGTAGCAGAGACATGTATTACATTTACATTTAAGTCATTTAGCAACGCTCTTATCAGAGCGACTTACAATTTGGTGCATTCACCTGTATGAATATGCCAGGTGGAACAACACTTACAATTAGTGCATCTACTCTTTTATGGGGGTTGAGGTTAGAAGGATTACTTTATCCTTCCTATGGGTATTCCTTAAAGAGTGGGTGTTCAGGTGTCTCCGGAAGGTGGTGATTGACTCCGCTGACCTGGCGTCGTGAGGAGTTTTGTATCCACCTTTGGGGTGCCAGAGCAGCGAACAGTTTTGACTGGCTGAGCGGGGAACTGTACATCCTCAGAGGTAGGAGGCGAAGGAGGCCAGAGGTGGTGAACGCAGTGCCTTGTTTGGGTTGTAGGGCCTGATCAGAGCCCTGAAGGTACGGAGGTGCGTTCCTCACAGGTGCCGTAGGCAAGCACCATGGATCTGTAGCGGATGCCGAGCTTCAACTGGAACCAGTGGAGAGAGCGGAAGGAGCGGGGTGACGTGAGAGAACTGGGAAAGTTGAACAACAGACGGGCTGGCGGCGTCTGGAGAGTTGTAGGGGGTTATGGCACAGCAGGGAGCCCAGCCAACAGCGAGTTGCAGTATCCAACGGGAGATGACAAGGCCTGGATTAGGACCTGCGCCGTTCCGCGTGAGGCAGGGTCGTACTCGGCGAATGTTGTAGAGCATTGGAACCTACACGGAAACGGGTCACCGCCTGATGTTAGTTAGAACGACAGGTGTTGTCGCAGGATAACGCCAAGGTTCTGAGCACTCTGGAGGAGGACACAATGGAGTTTGTAACCGTGGAATGCGAGATCATGGAACGGGCGTCCTTCCCGGGAGGAAAGAGCAGTCGTCTGTGCCGAGGGTCAGCTTGAGTGGTGATTCTCTGTCATTCACCATATGTCTGCCAGGACATGCAGAGATGCAGATTCACCACCCTGGTTATCAGAGGGGGGGAAAGGAGAAGATTAATTGTGTGTCTGTTGCCATAGCAAGGATAGGAGAGACCATGTGAAGGATTGACAGAGCCAAGTGGACTTGGTGTTATAGCGAGAATAGGAGGCCTAGAACAGAGCCCTGGGGTCCATAGTTGGAGCACGTGGTTGCGGACAGATTCTCGCCACGCCACCCTGGTAGGAGCGACCTGTCAGGTAGACGCATCCAAGCGTGGGCCGCGCGCGGAGATGCCCAGCTCGGAGAGGGTGTAAGGAGGATCTGATGGTTCACCAGTATTCAAAGGCAGGCCGATAGGTCTAGAGGATGAGAGCGAGGAGAGAGAGTTTTAGCTTTAGGCAGTTGAGCGGAGCGCCTCCATGTTTATAGTGTTGAAGTCATCCGGCATACATACAATGGTTTCCTCCTTTAAAGTGCGTCATACTGCGGCACACCTTGAGTGTCTGCCGCAGAATCTTGTGACACGTCATTAAATTGTCACCATTTTGTTTCTGTTATTGCTTTTGACCACCACGCATCTTTGAGAAGCATTTGATAGTATTCCCTATTGGCATTACCAGAGAATTAAAACTTTTTTGTAATACATAGTATATGGGATTGATTTTAAGAAATAAGCAGTACGTGTGTTCTTCCGTCAAACTTTTACATAGCCTGTAGTTAGCACCTACAATTCAGTGTCGATTCATTAACATTCTACTATATTACATACATACATACCGTAGAATGGATAAATCATGCAACACTATTCTCAGCTAAACAAAGGAAGTTTCGCAGCTCATTTTCAGTTGAATTAATCTTACTTATCTTTCATGGCAACTCATAAGCAGGCCATGTCATATTTGTTTCATAGTCGATATATAATCATTGCATGACAGTGTCACGGTTAGCTTTTTTTGTTACAGAAGGATGAAAGAACACAATATGTACTGTCACGTTAGGGAGTCTTTTCAGTGTGTAGATGGTGCAGGTATCATTGCATTTTCCCATCACCTAATGAAACAACCACCAATACCAGTCTGCGGTTAAGCTTTTGTGTTGTATTGACATATCCGTGAAAGTGACATCTGCTCCTTTAGACTTGAACGGTTCATATCTCACTTACTTGTTTTCATAATCTAACAAAAAATAACCTATTTCTTTACTTTCAGAGAGCGAATCTGATCAAGGGGTTGCAACATGTATAGATATTGCCAGGATGTTTCACTGTCGAGGAATAGCGCCGTGTGGAAGCTTTTTTTTTCTGCAAAAGTGTCAAATAAACATGTTCTGTGTTCTTTTTCTCTCTTCAATCCTGCCATGTCTTGTCATACTATGGAAACCTGGTACGTCATCATTGCTTTATTTAAAACAAACCCTCTAAGATGTCCACGCAGACATTTTTTTTACAGATTTACAAAACATATAACACACGCCATCTTTCACTGAGCCTACTGTTTTGCTATCTGTTGCTCTTCAAGTATATTCCCCCCGGGTTAGCCTTGCAATAACCAAAGTGGGTGAAGACCCATAGCCCTCTATATTTATGTCTGTGTGCTACTCCGAATAGCGTCTGCGTTCACATACTAGTACCTGTCATTGACATGTATTTCTTGTTTGCGCTCATGTGTCTGTTTTTCAGAAGGTAATAGTATTCTGTGCCACTTAGTATGGACACCAGGTAGACACACCACACAGATAACAGTCTCTCTCTCTCACTTCATCCCTCACCCCTTCTCCCTAAATCCTCTAGGTATATTCAGCGTTTTGTGGTGAACCCCTCCCGCAATTGAATGATGACTTGACTACGAGGAGCACGCATGATCATTGGTGAGAGGTCAAACTTAGGTTCAGGTCAACAGGATATGGGTATTATTAAAACATAGCTTTACATTGAAATACAGACAAATGTTTGTGTCCGTAGAAGTTAATTATCCAGGTCACCTCCTGATGATTATGGCACTGACCTGACCGGTATTCAGAATAAAAAAAACAAGGCTTACATGAACCCAAAGACGCGTGCGTCGCGAGTGAGCGTGACTGCGCCATCTGTCATACACTTATTTTGTCCCACATACACCAAAACGCGATTCACGACAAGGAGGTATAAAATATCAAAACAAACTCTGAACCAATCTTGTGGATAACATTATTAAATTATTGGCTACTAGGTAGTGCCATCTGCTACCAATTTCTCCTATTTGAGCTTTATCGGCTAGGTAGATTTCTGTATATATCTGTTGCCATTTATCGCTGAGTAATTGTCACTATTGTCTCTGCTTACAATTCTAGCTCAATTTGTCTGGATTATAAAACGGCGATATCGAATCTGGTATTTTCCCTGAAATGCAAAGGGTCTTTATTTCTCCTTACGATTATCCCACATTGACACCTCCTCTCCCTTGTTTGTAATCCGTCAGTTTGACTCACTATCCATAGTTTGCATCTTACATCATAGATTACTACCCGACCTTGCGGCACACATTGAGTCATTTCAATCGAGCACCACGTGTATAACATGGAGGGACCGATAGAAGTAACGTCTACACATGTAGGGATGAGGAATATGGTACCTTCTTCGTGTATATAGTAAACCATTGAGGAGATGGGAGAGCAGGACTTGCAGCACGAGATCAGCAGGTGTGAGGAGGCTGCAATATTAAGAATTAACAATAGGATTTCTAAATGTATTTATGCAACGCTCGACGTCGCGTAGTCAGCCTAATTTATTATGCTCTCGCTCTATCCATCTGTTCTCTCTGTCTGCAGGTACTTTTTGATGTTAGAGAGGAAGCCGAGTTCCCGTTCATGCCACCTCACCCGCTCTTTAAGAATAACCTTCGGGCCAACTGGGGCGCAGAAGTGCTGGTTAGACACCGCGATAGTGATTGAACTGAGCATAATATCTAGGAGTAGCACTGTAATCATGAATAATCTATCAAGATGTCTGTCCACTGTTCTTACTCTTTCCCTTTCTGTCTTCTAACACCTCTCTTCCCACCTCGGTCTTCCAAAACCATTTGCATTAACTGATGAACTGACGATTGAAGTAGAATATTACTAAATAATATCTACATATTGATTATATGCATATAGTCATTATGATATTTTAACACTGGATATAATGAACTTCTTTTCAAATAAGAATTTCACATTCTCCACTGGTTGAAATTAAGTATCTCATTTGAAATACGTCATTCCTGTTGTCTCGAATTAATGCAGATTGAAGGGAAGTTGGGCTATGATGAGTTTTTGTGTGTCTATATATAATGAATATACAAAATCTAGCCTGTTACCCTTAATGCATGTTTCTGTAGACGTATGCATAGACTAATGGGGAAATCAATGATGTCCAGGAGAGGAGTGGTAACGCTGTAACTGTCATATCATACATGCAGACAACGCAGCATCATCAAAAATAAGGAGTTTGATATGACTGAAAATAAGAAATCGCTCAGAGATTCATACCTGAACGCACCATTTATTTGGCCAAGAACCGAGAGTACATTGGATCAGCTGATATATTCAATGATACAGGCTACAATAGTGGGAAAACTCATGTGTGTGTAAGGACTACGAGTACATGTTATAGGACTTGCATCTTAGTGGCAATTAAAGTTGATTATATTCTACTCTATCCATAGGCTTCAACAAATGCCGATTACAGAGCTTGAAGTTGATACCAACAATATGATAGCCTGAGTTTGAAAAGTTGGCATTGAGAATATTAGTTCAGAACGTTTTTAGGGGTCCATACACAACTCGGCTACGATCTGTGAGTCTAGCTACACATCCATTAGGCATACAATTATTTTTATCCTCCACTACACAAATAAGCAAGTGAAATAGTTAGCTAAGCTATGTTACTTCAGCTTATTGCAAGGCGAAGCTTACACAATTGTACATTCAGGTTGCCAGTAAATGCTTTTGCTAGTAGATTATTTACATCACGTTTCAACAAGACGACAGCCTGGTTACTGGTTTTCTCAGGAATACCTATAAACATTAAACAACCACCGAATTATAATATGATTCTCCTCTCATAACAATGCTAGTAAGTGGCGTAATGTTAGCTAGTTAGCTTAGTTGTTAATAAGGTAATTTTATCGTAAAAATTTATAACAACCTCATCTTAATGAAGGGAATTAACAGAAAAAAATACATTGACGGGCCAAAAAACTTACTGCTTGATTATCGGGCTCGATACCTCAAGTCTCCTGACATGAATGTAGAGGAACTCATCATACAAGCCATCTTATGTAGGGATAATTTGCATGTCCCTTCGTGTAAATGTGTTGATTTGCCGGACCTTAGTCGGTTGGCATTGCAGTTATTTCAATAAATACAATGGCGAGGAAAACGTAGATTTGCGAAGTAGCAAATTTGTGTCACAATATGCCTAATGTTGATTGCCTTGACTTTATATATGAATTAATAACTAATCTGTTAACATCTCGTTATCAGGAACATAGACTATTTAAAAAAAAAAATTTTAATACGCAATAAAGACAATCCCTAATTTAAATTGAATTAGTCTCGTCTAACAGCAGCAACTGCTTCCCATAGTTTGTTTTTGCAGGCCTAGCGATCTATTTCATTTCAGGGAACAGTGAGATAGAATCATGAAGCCTCATCGAGTCGAGTCAATCGCACCTCAATCACTGTGCAAAGTTTCAGTAATGTAGGCCTATGGCCTTCTATCTTCCATCCCATTTAGCGTAGTGTGAACAGTTCACTGTGGTACGCTACTCGAGAATTGTCAAATATAAAAAAAAAAATTCTAGTTATAGGGCATACTCCTTAGCATAAGAATAATGAGTATTGCTATTACTGTGTTACCTAATCTATCCACTGTGTTGTGTGATTATATTAATGTCTGGTTGATATAAATAGTACCTATTAGAGTGCCGCCTAATAGTTGTATTGTTGTCGTCTTCAACTGGCCTGGGCTATATTTGTTTTGAATTCAAGACCAGAGAATTAACAAGATCTCTACAGTCCCTGCGGTTGTCCGCTACAAAGCTCGCAGGCAAACTTATTTAAAGGACAAAAGTGCAACCTCCAACCACTGTACCACATCACTGTTCTTGGCTCAATTTTGCACTTGTACTATAAAAAAAAATTAAGCCCTTAAAAATAGTCTTTCTTGATTAACGATGGAGTAAAATGAATAGAAATGGCACATTGTCATTGAAAGTCTAAGATTGTATTCTTATGAATATCTTCATACCAAGGGACGCTAAAAGTGATGAATGTTCTCCCTAGTAACCAGTCCATGCCCAGCCTGCCTGTCTGGCCCAATGAGGGCAGTCTCAAAACATTAGCACCCACCTTGCCTCCGATTCTATTACGGTACAGGTCCAATAAATTTCCTCTAATAACACTTGGAATACCTAACACACTGGATTAAGGTGGAGGGCTTCCATACAATGAGACGTTCAGAACAGCCATCACCTAATTATGTAATCCATACGAACGCATTATAGGTCACGAGTGGGGTGTTTAAGTCGAAATTATCACACGGCACTCAAACTCCATGATGAAACACAGATACAATTTTTCAACAATGACAAATCTTTTCCCTCTAGAATGAGAGCCCAGCAGGACTTGATTGAGGTCGATGTGCTTGCTTCGAACTCATTTGGGTGGTGGATTAATGTCGAAAAGGGCACTAACAGTGAAGAGTGATGCGTTAACGAAGAACCAGCCCGCACCAAATCCTGGTTTAATTGCAAATTTCTCAAAATTCCGTGCCTCATACTATCACAAATGCCCACTTATGGGACAACTATTAAATATCTCTGATGAGTCCATTATATCAGGTATACAAGGGGCCCAATGTACTTGACTGTTGTTTTGTTGAAATTGATCTTTTGTACGTTGCACCAAATTAGCCAGGACGAGGTTCCTGAAATAGATTCTCACAAAATCAGTCAATCAAGTTCTGTTCTAAATCTGTTGCCAATATAGGTAAACATGTAAAAAATAATAGCGCATAAATACTTGTTTTATCACCTAAAGTTTCTTGTTGTCTTTCCTCAGTACAAAAACTAAACACCATGTACTTTTGCCGTGAAGTATTCTAACAAAAAGAGTTATTCTCTCGGTGTCTCCAGCGTGGTTCTCTTTTGACCTTATCCTATCCCTCCTATAACTCTCACATGATCTCGCGTCTTTGTTTTTGCCAGAGGGAATGAAAGTAATGGTCTTTGCTCTCTCATTCCTGTGTTTCTATTAAGTTCAAAGGTGGATTGGTCCACTATGTAAGATAGTCAGTCTCCCAATATGCCCCGTAGCCTTTCCAAGCTCCGAGGTGACCGTGATTGCCCTCGGGAGCCTTTCGAGCACCCAGATCCCTTGCTCCTGATATAAGGTGCTGTATGCGATTCCCTTTTGGGTGCCCTCGAAGTCCTCCGGCCCAACTTACAACCAAATTTTTTAATCTCATGCAGTCCGGAAATGCGGAGGGATTTCCCAGTGATTCTACCAAAGTACGATTTCTTAAGGGAACAATTGTGGGCTGCCACCCATGGCCCTATTCTTCACAATAACACGTAACACACAACCCAATCTCGGACAGCAAATCAAGGCGACAACAACTACTACACACCATCAAAAACACTGTGATCACACACACCACCACACAGCATCGAAACACATGCAGTCTGTCACATTCAGCACCTACCACATCACAACACTACCACACAACACACACACACACACGACACCAAACAACCCCATATCATCCCACGATACTTACAAGGAATTCAACAATAGTCAACGACATCTATAACGGACAACAAGACGTCAATCATACGATAAATGCACCCCTCCTAGGCACTGATAAGGGCAGTAGTACCCCACTCTATATAATTAGTCCCCAGCGCATCCTATTATACGATTACCTCATTGGACATCCTCTTCCCCTTAGAGCTAATTGTTATACTCCAGTGATTTGTCGAATCGATAACTAAAATCCGATGTGAATGTGTATTAACCCCTACACACAGGAGCTACCGCCCTTGGTCATAGAACAAACAATCTCTATGTAGGCTGACCAAAAGCCCGTTCTTCCAGGGACATATTCCTGATAGTTTTATAGATAGATGTAGATCCCCCAATACATGTGGTTGAAATGATTCCAAAGAGGACTCCCAATCCCCAAAAGATTGTGCGTTAGCTCTTTTTCACCCCGTCCCCCATTTTTATTGTCTGTAATGTCAATCTGAGAACACGAGTAAGAGATTTTTACGTCACCCTATTATGTGTCCCTTTGGTCCCTGGTACGATATACCTCCCTTCTCTGTAAATGAAGAATTGATTTATATTATAATATTTCTCTGATATATCGACCGTACAATTATGGTTGAATATAGTGATTCTCCTAAAACCTTACCAAACTTCTTAATAATTTAACTGGTGTGAACGCTGCATAGCTCGCACCTGAGCTGTCTGATTCAGCCTCCCCGGGTTATTTTGCAGCTTCTCTCTGCAGTTACCGCCCGATTGGGATCTGCTATTCAAGTTATATTCTCAGATTTATTTTATTCGGTATCGGTGGGATCCGCCGCTTGACGCCCAACTGCAATTTAAACCTCGCATACTCTATCCCGCCCATTAATCCACTACCAGTTACCAAGTCTTTAATATATGACGCCACAACAATTGTCTAATGACCCTTGATTTGTCGATCATGTTACTTGATCGCTTTCTAAGGCTGTTCTTCTTCCTGGTAATATGTTGCCTGTTCTCCGACCTCACCAGATTCTCGAACCACGTGACTCTCAAACCAGAGCATAACGGAACCTATTTCTCTCATATCCCGGATGCCTACCGCAAAAACCTGAACAATTTCATCCTGGACTTGGGCATACTAAGTCTACCCCGCCCGGTGTGTCGGTGTCTCAGTGTGAAATAACGAGTTATTATATCTGTGAAAATTCACCTCGAAGTGAGACGTCCCTGCGTGGCCTGGCTAGCGTTTTTGCCATCCCGGTATCGGGCACGCCAAGATGGTAAGCAGCTCTGAAAGCGATATGGCCCGAATGGTGTAGGCACATGGGCTGGGTCCGAATGGAAAAGCGGCTGTACCCACCCCGAAAAGTGTACACCCACTCCCCTTGAGGGCCTTTCAATTCATCTCGTGCACCCTCACCTCTAAACCCTTCGGTCGTCATAACGAGTGGAGTCTTACGCGTGATTCAACCACCACCCTGTTTTATACTCTGAAATTCCTCTCTTAATCATCGCCATGAGGCAATAAGGAATAACCACAAAAAAAACATAATCATCGACACCCCCGAGGTACGTCCTCCCACCCACGGCCCCTTCAAAGGGCGTTGTTGAGGCCGAATTTCCACCCCGACACGGTCTGGCAAAAGGGTCCGCGTGTCCTTCTTCGTTGCATTAATAATTGCTCTGACCTCTTGCGCCCCTCGATACATGGAATCAGTTCATCGCTTAAGAATGAATCGACCCTAAGATGAACTCGTACCATATGTGATCTTGACTAATTCCACGTACTGGTCTAGATCCCAACGAGTAACTTGCATGTATAAGCGTCGGAACCAGCTACAGCAAGAAAATGCGGACCAGAAAAAACCAGAACTACTGTTGGGACACAAAATTAGCACGACCGCTTCCAACTAATTCATAACCAGCACCAAAGGTATGACAACTTAAACTTGGCCTAGGTGTATGCCTGCGTCTGACTAAATTACTGCTGCTTGAAATTGTGTGCCTGCGCCGAAGGGCTAGCGGTCTTCTGAAATGGCGTGAAAGCTTGCTGGCCCCGGTTTAGGTAAACTGCGTATGCCCCAATGAGCTATAGTGCTTTGCTTGACAGCTCAGACACTCGGCTTGAGCTAAACTGCTATGAGGTGAACTTGCTCGCAGTGCCAGCACGAGTGATCTGCTAAACCTGCTAGCTTAGGGGTTTAGTGTGAGAGTCATCCCGGCTATCAACCACATGCGGTTCGCTAACCGATTACGCTTATCATTCACTGTGAGGTTAGTAGCTCGGGGCCTTACTATACTGTCTGAAGATACGCGTTGTCCAGGTGCGGCCAATCAATCAATGCTTCCCTACAGCTAGAAGAGCGCAATCTTACTCCGATTTATGTCGAGTTCCAGCTTCGGCGTAGACGAGGGCATAGTGCCTGCCTCTGCTAAATTCCCAATATTCCTTTCCCATACTGTTCCTGGTTAGTCGATGTGGCGAGTGAGTCAAGTTGGTATTTCAATGTGACAGCTAGAGCCTCTGAGCCCCCTGCTTAAGTCAATATGCTTAAACCACAACGTTTGTTCCACCTCCTTAACATAATGCGAGAGGGTTCAGCGTGAAAGGGCCAGCCTTCGCTTGCATCGAGCGTAATATAAACGAATCTCATACTAAGCGATAATCGATAACTATTTAAACTTCAGTATTGCCTTAGGCGATTTTGTGTTAACTCTAAGCGTAATTGTACCATTCCACAATTCCGTTAACCATTAAATTGGCTCGTGAGTCCGCTGTATACCGAGTACCTCGGATTTGTGTGTCAATAAATGCTAGTGTGCCCAAGGAAACCCGGGCAGAAAAACCTGACTCAATCTTAAAATTTAAACATCATTTTTGTGCTAACAAACTGGGAAAACAGTGTCTGTGCACCGTTGCCCGCTATAGAGGCGCAAAACTTGGATAAAATACGTACAAATTGTTAGGGACCCTGCTTAGCCGTGGTATGCCTAAATTCTGCATCCGAGTATCCATGAATAACCAGCTTTCTGGTGATGTAAAGGACGTCGTCCCCACAGTGACTGTATGTACATACCCCAACCAGAAGCCATGGATTACAGGCAACATTTGCACTGAGCTAAAGGGTAGAGCTGCCACTTTCAAGGTGCGGGACTCTAACCCGGAAGCTTACAAGAAATCCCGCTATGCCCTGCGACGAACCATCAAACAGGCAAAGCATCAATAAAGGGCTAAGATTGAATCATACTACACCGGCTCCGGCGCTCGTCAGATGTGGCTGGGCTTGCAAACTATTACAGACTACAAAGGTAAGCACAGCCGTGAGCTGCCCAGTGACACGAGCCTATCAGACGAGCTAAACCACTTCTATGCTCGCTTCGAGGCAAGCAACTGAGGCATGCATGAGAGCATCAGCTGTTCCGGATGACTGTGTGATCATGCTCTCCGTAGCCGACGTGAGTAAGAAGACCTTAAGACAGGTCAACATACACAAGGCTGCGGGGCCAGACGGATTACCAGGRCGTGTGCTCCGGGCATGTGCTGACCAACTGGCAGGTGTCTTCACTGACATTTTCAACATGTCCCTGATTGAGTCTGTATTACCAACATGTTTCAAGCAGACCATCATAGTCCCTGTGCCCAAGAACACAAAGGCAACCTGCCTAAATGACTACAGACCCGTAGCACTCACATCCGTAGCCATGAAGTGCTTTGAAAGGCTGGTAATGGCTCACATAAACACCATTATCCCAGAAACCCTAGACCCACTCCAATTTGCATACCGCCCAAACAGATCCACAGATGATGCAATCTCTATTGCACTCCACACTTCCCTTTCCCACCTGGACAAAAGGAACACCTATGTGAGAATGCTATTCATTGACTACAGCTCAGMATTCAACACCATAGTACCCTCAAAGCTCATCACTAAGCTAAGGAACCTGGGACTAAAYACCTCCCTCTGCAACTGGATCCTGGACTTCCTGACGGGCCGCCCCCAGGTAGTGAGGGTAGGTAGCAACACATCTGCCACGCTGATCTTCAACACTGGAGCTTCCCAGGGGTGCGTGCTCAGTCCTCTCCTGTAGTCCTTGTTCACCCACAACTGCATGGCCAGGCACGACTCCAACACTATCATTACGTTTGCAGACGACACAACAGTGGTAGGCCTGATCACCGACAACAACGAGACAGCCTATAGGGAGGAGAAACCTGGCCAGAATAACAACCTATCCCTTAACGTAACCAACACTAAGGAGATGATTGTGGACTACAGGAAAAGGAGCACCGAGCACGCCCCCATTCTCATCGATGTGGCTGTAGTGGTACAGGTTGAGAGCTTCAAGTTCCTTGGTGTCCACATCAACAACAAACTAGAATGGTCCAAACACACCAAGACAGTCGTGAAGAGGGCACGACAAAGCCTATTCCCCCTCAGGAAACTAAAATGATGGTGGTATGGGTCCTGAGATCCTCAAAGGGTTCTACAGCTGCAAAATCGAGAGCATCCTGACCGGTTGCATCACTTGCCTGGTATACGACAATTTGCTCGGCCTCCGACCGCAAAGCACTTCAAGGAGAGGTAGTTGCGTACGGCACAGTACAGTCCACTGGGGCAAAACGTGCCTGCCATCCAGGACCTCTACACCAGGGCGTGTCAGAGGAAGGCCCTAAAAATGTGTCAAGACCCACCACCCCGGAGTCATAGACTGGTTCCCTCTACTACCGCATGGCAAACGAGTACCGGAGTGCCAAGTGCAGGGACAAAAAGGCTCTCAACAGTTTTTACCCGCAAGCAAAGACTTCCTTGAAAAGGTAACCAAATGGTTACCGCGACTATTATGCATTTGTGCCCCCACCCCCAACCCGTCTTTTTACGCTGCTGCTACTCTCTGTTTATCTATATGCATAGTCACTTTAACTATGCCTTCATGTACATACTACCTCAATTGGCCCGACCAAACCAGTGCTCCCGCACATGGCTAACCGGGCTATCAGCATTGTGTCCAACACCCACCGCCCGTTCAACCCCTCTTTTTTGGCTCTGCTACTCTCTTGTCATCACATATGCATAGTCACTTTAACCATACCTACATGTACATACTACCTCAATAAGCCGGACTATCCGGTGTCTGTATATAGCCTTGCTACTGTTTATTTTCAAATGTATTTTTACTGTTGTTTTATTTTCTTTAGTTTAAACCTCTACACACGCACGCACACACACACACACACACACACACACACACACACACACACACACACACACACACACACACACACACAACACACACACAACACACACACACACACACACACACAACACACACACACACACCACACACCACCCTTTTTTCGCCACTATTTGGTTAGAGCCTGTAACTAAGTATTCACTGTAAGAAATACCTGTTGTATTCGGCGGACGTGACAAATACTTTGATTTGATCACTACTTGTATTTGTGAGAGGTAATTGACATGTTGAAAGCATCGAGCTGTCTGTTTAAACGACTAGCACACAGCTCAGACACCCATGCATAACCCACAAGACATGCCACCAGAGGTCTCTTCACAGTTCCCAAGTCCAGAACAGACTTTGGGAGGCGCACAGTACTACATAGAGCCATGACTACATGGAACTCTATTCCACATCAGGTTGTAGTGGAAATTCTAACCAAAAGGAGAGAGAGAGAGACTCTCGATTCAAACTACTTTCTTATAAGACTTGCAAAAATGGAGCAATCAACAAGCACTAAAATAGGGCAGAGTTAAATGCCCAATGAACATAGTTGGGTCTCACTTTTACAGAAAAAGTACAAGCCCTTTTATTTCTACGTGGCAGTTTAGCAGATGTATGGAAACAGGGGCGGAAACATAGTGTAAAAGGCAATTGGTTTATCTGTGCAGATTAAGATAGCCCGAGGGCTCAACCGTATAACTGCGTTTTGTCACAGTTCACACTATAATGTGCTTCTTACTGCATGTTTCCACACAGCTGACTTCCTGCAGAGAGTAGAACCACGGGATGTCTCACATGCTGCTGTCGCACCCAAACGGATCTTAGCTATACGCCCAATCTTACGACTAAGTCACACAAAGATAAGTTTGCATCAGGTTTGAAAAAAAACACTAGCATATTTACAAGAGACAATTCTTTAAGCAGTGAAACATGTGATAGCGTGACTAATTTTGTAATTTTCCACGACAAGGTAACTGGTGCAAGCAGTAGAATCAGATTTAAAAAACAGATACAAATACAGCTTATGGAACAGAGGGGAGTGTGAAGCAACACAAACATAGGCACAGACACATGCATATACACACACACACRTGATGTATTACAACCGGCCGTGATCGGGAGTCCCATAGAGCGGCGCACAATTGACCCAGCGTCGTCCGGGTTAGGGGAGGGTTTGGCTGGGGTAGGCCGTCGTTGTAAAATAAGAATTTGTTCTTAACCGACTTGCCTAGTTGAATAAAGATTAAATWAAATAAAAAAYCATCCCCCTAGGTTGTGCTGCTACAAGCCAAAATGTATTTAAGTACATTAAGTACCCACCTCTGCCCATTTGGAACACTGACAAGTAGAGAGCATAATTGATTAGATTTTTTAAGTTGTTGTTGTTCAAACTGATTGGGTGGGCCTGGCTCCCCAGTGAACCACACTCATGCAAGCACACACCCACACACTAATGAACACACACATGCATATACAGGCATGCACACAGTAGTGGAAAAAAGTACCCAATTGTCATACTTGAGTAAAAGTAAAGATACCTTAATAAAAAAATGTCTCAAGTAAAAGTGAAAGTCACCCAGTAAAATATAACTTGAGTAAAAGTATTTGGTTTTAAATATACTTAACTATCAAAAGTTGATGTAATTGTTCAAATATACTTAAGTATCAAAASTATAAGTGCACTCGTTCAAAATGTAACGAGTACTTTTGGGTGTCAGGGAAAATGTATGGAGTAAAAAGTACMWAATTTTCTTTAGGAATGTAGTGAARTAAAAGTAAAAGTAGTCAAAAATATGATTAGTAAAGTACAGATACCCCAAAACACGACTTAAGTAGTACTTTCAAGTATTTTTACTTGAGTACTTTAYACCACTGCATGCACACAAAAACKGTACATGCTATCTCTTTCACACACAGGTTTCGTTTTTTCTATTCTCGTGGGGTTCTAAATTGGACTTTAGGTCCCCACAAGGATAGAAGAAGAACCAACCCTCACACTCTGCCCATTCATGCACCCACTGTGTCCACTATATTAAAATATCAAATCAGATCCTTCAAAAAGCCTGGAGGTGTCTCCAAGCCCCAACATGTGGTTACAGCGCCCCCATAGGGCTCAGTCTGTCTCTCTACCCATCAGCACATTAGGAGGGTCCTCTTCTTCCCCTCTCCCACCTCTCCTCCTGGTTGCCTCGCTTAGCTCACTCTGCTTCCATTCCGATTGCTCCAAGCCTCTTGGCCCGCACTCATATCACACACACTCACACACAAAAGTCAGTTATACAAAATTTAATACTGCAACTCACCCCCTTGAACCACCCAAACACCCACTCCATTCCATGCCAGCCCTGGCAACCTCCATTCCCCTATTTGCCTAAACACCCCTTCTTCCCCACACGCACGCACACCAAACTGAACTGACGGCCTTGAGGTGTTAAAGAGATACTGTGAGATTCGGGAAATTAAGCYGTTTTTCTACTTACCCAGAGTCAGATGAACTAGTGGATACCATTTTTATGTTARAGGAAGTTAGAAGTAGTTTGTCGACTAGCGTTAGCGCAATGACTAGAAGTCTACAAGTTCGCTAGTGTATGCTACTGTACCTGTAGACTTCCAGTCACTACTCTAACGCTAGTTTGCATTGGCTTGCGAAACTACCTCTAACTTCATACTGCACACAGAG
Source organism: Salvelinus sp. IW2-2015 (assembly GCF_002910315.2). NCBI lineage: Eukaryota > Metazoa > Chordata > Actinopteri > Salmoniformes > Salmonidae > Salvelinus > Salvelinus sp. IW2-2015. The sequence continues at coordinate 15,024,538 of NC_036838.1, forward strand.
ACAAAACATGGTATCCACGAGGTCATCTGACTCTGGGTAAGTACAAAAACATTGACAGAATCTCGCAGTATCCCCAAGCAGGGTATTCCTAAGCAGGGCCGGATTAATGCAGGGGCTTACCGGGGCTGAAGCCCCCCCTGAWWWWTWWWWWTKATACATTTAAATGTACASTATTAMGGAAATATATACTGTATCTATTGTATAGATACATTAAATGAATATACAGTATCTATTATATACAGTATGTAGTATATCTTTGACATATTTTTACTGCAACCGCCAACCCCCGTAAGAATCAGGAGCCCGCTCTCTGCTGCCTGCTGCCGCTCTGCTAATCATCAGATGGGGGGAGAATAATACAAATCAAAACGCATAAAAAATAAATGTGACTGGTCAGTTGTGTGAGTCAGTGGCTGGGCCCGAGCCCATAGGGGGCCCAAGTGGCAAAAATAAAAAAAATACATACTTTTTTTCATTATACATTTCTTGGGTCCAACCACAGGAGCCCGCTACCCCTGAAAAATCAGAATAAAAAAATAGGTCAAAAACCATGCATTGGGCCTTTACTAGTCCTGTATTAGCGGACCGATATAGCTATCTGTAGTGCTGGGATTTCATTTTTTTCCTGTGCCCCCCCAAACATCTTGATRCTGTTATGGTTGCGCCTCCATGAGCTGACAGAACAGCTTCAATGTGCCTTTGCATAGATTCTACAAGTGGACCAAAACCATGCCAGGGAAATGCACCCCACACAATAACATTTTCTTTGTATCCCTTGTTTACTCAAGTATTTCCTTTATTTTGGTAGTTACTGGTATGCCTACAGTTGAGAAGACGTYAGTTTGGGCAGCATGACTGCCAAATATAGGCTACTGCATTTTGCGTTGTGGCCATAGACATATAATCCATCAAAGGATTTTGTAACCTCTTACCTTGGTAATTTGACTCTTAAACTCATGGTTACACTAGCAATGGATGGCAGTCCTGACTTGAATGGGAACTGCCATCTATGGATAATATGTCTATGGTTGATTTGCGCCTGTCGGTTTGCATTTTGCATATTTCAAAATACAATTGCAGGAAAAAYGTAGTTTGGAAAGCAAATGCCTACTGCTGAAAAKACTAATCTGTCCGTAGAACAAATATTTAAAAAAAATTGTCAACAACTCCCAATTTGTAGCTAACAGCAGCACTGCTTTTCCAAGTAGCTCATCTTGAGATAGATGAGCTCATCAGTCATCACCGTGAGTAGCCTATGGYTTCATCTTCATCATTAGGTGAGTCAGTGTGCTACTGGAAATGTTATTTAGTAGCCTACTTTAGCCTATGCTATACAGTATATACTGTATGTATATATATATATATATATATATATATATATATATATATTACCGCCTAATATTGTATGTGTCGCTTCAACGGCCTGGGCTATATTTGTTTGAATTCAAGACCAGATTGATCTCAGTTTGTCAGAATAGCCACTCATTTTGGTCATTTGCATTGTATAAAAAAAAGTTAATGTCTTCTGTCAAGTAAATGACATAGAAATGGATGAAAGGCAGATTTTCTTTAGACCTCGGGGCCTATGATTTCTTAATCCAGCCCTGTCCCCAAGACGTCTCAAAACATTAGCACCCACTTTGCCTCCATTTATACGTAGTCAATAACTAATAACACTTGAAACAACTGACCAGTAATAGCTCATTACAGTGGTTAAGCATTATCACACGGCTCAAACTATGGAGATCAACAATTGACAATCTTTTGAGGTGAGTGCTGCTGCACATTGGTGGTGGGTGAGGTGGGTCCCCTTTCACAATGCACTTGGGAAACATAAATCCAGTCCATTATTCGATATATTTGTAGTAATTTGTAGGTGAAATGCAAATTCCTATACAAATCAGTCAATAAAGTGTCTAAATCGTCATAGAATAACGTAAAACATTTTCACAAAGTTTCTTGTTGTCTTCTCATACAAACTAGTACTTGTGAGTACAGAGAGTTATCGGTCACAGGTTGTCTCTTTTGCCTTTTCAATCCAACAATGCTGGTCTTTTTTGGGGGGGAAAGTTGGCTGCAGTGGTTCAAAGTCAGTGGAGGTTGAAGCATGGCAGCCTTCCAAGCTCCGGGAGATCGAGCCTCAGCCAGTCTTCTGTAGGGCGAGGGGAGGGCGGTGGGCAGGCCCAGAACAAAGGGGAACATGTGCCACCCCTACTCACACACACACACACACACACACACACACACACACACACACACACACACACACACACACACACACCACACAACACACACACACACACACACACACACACACACACAAAGGAATGCACACATAGGCACGCACACACAAACACAGGCACTGATAAGGGCAGGCCTCTAATCATCACACTTTCACATCCCTCTCGCTATCGGGCAGATGTGTAACCCCTAACACACAGACGTAGACAAACGCAGGGCAAACGTTCCCAGGACATTTCCTGATTTTGTGTCGTTAGCTCCTTTTCACCCCCATGTTGCTGAATGTCATATCGATGAAACAGAGTTTTTACAAATGTTCCGCTGCTCAAATCACCCTCCTCTCTGATGAGAATATAAGCTTATCGACTATTTGGGTTTGTGCGATGTGGTGAGATTCTACCTGGCTGTCTGATGTAGTTTTTTGCAGCTTCTCAATGTACCGATGAGTAGATAAGCAGTATTTTGGTCGGCTTGAGTCAATTAAACCTCAATATCATTCCAGTATTAATATTGACGCCAATATATTGATTTGGACATGTTAGTGTTCAGCTGTCTTTTTTCTTGTGCCCTTTCCATCCCAACTGTCGGTGTGTCTGTCTCTATACAGTAGATATCTGAATCACTGGAAACTGGTGCATGGAGGACAGCTCATAGTAATGGCTGGAATGGAAAGCCATTACAATGAGCTTTCCTTCCCTCACCAACTTCCAGTGATCTCAAACTATTACTATCACCCACTTTTATTATTTAAATCAAGCAATAAGGAAAAAAGCCACACCCCTGTCCCACCGTTTTGGGAATTTCCACCCACAGGTGCATGGCCTTCTGATATTGTACTCTCCCTACGTGATGTCTGTATGTGCAAATATGTACAATTGTTCTGGTACTGTGTATAAGCGTGGAAATACAATCACATGAAACAGTATGGGACAAAAAACGAACTTGAATCATAGCCACCATATGACATCTGTATGTCGAATRCAATGGAGGCTGCTGAGGGAAGGATGGCTCATAGTAATGGCTGGAATGGAGTCAGTGAAATGGCATCAACCACATGGTGTTCGCTAACATTAGCTATTTTCTATGGTAACATTACAAAAGAGGGCATACTGTATGCAGACAGGAGGAGGGCGTATGSAGCTGGGAGAGTCAAGGGTGTTGACGCGAGAGTTCACGGAGGAGCCTGTTGATCACAAACAAAACAGCGAAAGCAACTTTGTTGCATTTTGTAACTCAGGATTACATCTTCGGTCGTCGTGGAAAAGAGGCATCATTAAAAACATTTGTAAACAACTGGTTGCAGTTCAGAGCCAAACTGGAAACTAATGAGTTCCTGGGGGTAATCGACGAGTATCAACAGATTTATGCTATGGAGGAACAACATACTCCATTGTGGAAAGATCCGGCTACCTCACAAAMGAACTCTTAACCCGACCAAAAAAAGAAAGATAGACTCATCTACAGACACGGACGATTTACTTACCATTGAAGTAGAGGCTAGTACTCTTGCTGGAATCCATGCAACACTTGAAAAGTTGTGTGAGATGGTAGCAGGGCTGAGGGGGAGTTTGGAGTTTAACCAGAGTGAAATTCTCTCGCTCCAAGGAGAGAACAAGGCACTCACAGCCAAGGTAAAAACCCTCAATTCCAACATGGATTGTCTACTCAGGGAAAACAGGGTGATAWGGGAGTCTACTAGATATACAAAGCTGTAGCATAYGTGAAAATCTCATATTTTCTGGGATTCCTGAGKACGCATCCAATAATCCAGAGGGGGCGAKCAGAGAATTCATGCATTGGGCCTTGAAACTTCCTCTAGAGACTGTAAACAAGGTGACTTTCCACCCAGTACACAGACTTGGAGCTCGGAGAAAAAGACCAAGGGTCCCAGACCTATCATCGCAAAATTTGAACACTACCAACAAAAGGAGCTGATCAAAAGCAGAGAAAGGGAGCTAAAAGGGACCAAATTCGGTCTCAATGACCAATTTCCACTGGAGACAAACAAACGACGCAAGAGGCTGTATCCTGTACAGAGGCAACAGAGGGAGAGTGGTAAGCGTACCTTTCTCATTGTGGACAAACTCTTTATCGACTCTAGTCGAAAAAAATAACTGCCCTTTTTCAGGACCCTGTCTTTCAAAGATCATTCGTAAAAATCCAAATAACGTCACAGATCTTCATTGTAAAAGGTTTAAACACTGTTTCCCTGGCTTGTTCAATGAACCATAAACAATTAATGAACATGCACCTGTGGAATGGTCGTTAAGACACTAACAGCTTACAGACGGTAGGCAATTAAGGTCGCAGTTATGAAAACTTAGGACACTAAAGAGGTCTTTGTACTGACTCTGAAAAACACCAAAAGAAAGATGCCCAGGTCCCTGCTCATCTGCGTGTACGTGCCTTAGACATGCTGCAAGGAGGCATGAGGACTGCAGATGTGGCCAGGGCAATAAATTGCAATGTGCGTACTGTGAGACGCCTAAGACAGCGCCACAGGGAGACAGGAGGGACAGCCGATCGTCCTCGCAGTGGCAGACCACGTGTAACAACACCTGCACAGGATCGGTACATCCGAACATCACACCTGCGGGACAGGCACTGCTTGGCAACAACAAATGCCTGAGTTACTTCAGGTATGCACAATCCCTCCATCAGTGCTCAGACTGTCCGCAATAGGCTGAGAGAGGCTGGACCGAGGGCTTGTAAGCCTGTTGTAAGGCAGGTCCTCACCGGACATCACCGGCAACAACGTCGCCTATGGGCACAAACCCACCGTTGCTGGACCAGACAGGACTGGCAAAAAGTGCTCTTCTCTGACGGGTCATGATTTTGTCCCACCTGGGGTGATGGTCGGATTCGCATTTATTGTCGAAGGAATGAGCGTTACACCGAGGCCTGTACTCTGGAGCGGGATCGATTTGGAGGTGGAGGGTCCCTCATGGTCTGGGGCGGTGTGTCGCAGCATCATCGGACTGAGCTTGTTGTCACTGCAGGCAATCTCAACACTGTGCGTTACATGGAAGACATCCTCCTCCCTCATCTGGTACCCTTTCTGCAGGCTCATCCTGACATGAGCCTCCAGCATGACAATGCCACCAGCCATACTGCTCGTTCTGTGCGTGATTTCCTGCAAGACAGGAATGTCAGTGTTCTGCCATGGCCAGCGAAGAGCCCGGATCTCAATCCCATT
>NC_036838.1:15031534-15051240 GCF_002910315.2 Salvelinus sp. IW2-2015
TCGATGTTTTTTTCCCGAGCCACTTAGTTATTCACTTTTGCCTTAATGGCAAGGTTGCTCCATCATGCTGGAAAAGGCTTGTTCGTCCAAACTGTTCCTGTGGGTCCATGGCCAGGAAACTCCCCAGACCTTAATCCCATTGAGAACTTGTGGTCAATCCTCAAGAGGCGGGTGGACAAACAAAACCCCCAAAATTCTGACAAACTCCAAGCATTGATTATGCAAGAATTGGCTGCCATCAGTCAGGATGTGCCCAGAAGTTAATTGACAGCATGCCAGGGCGGATTGCAGAGGTYTTGAAAAAGAAGGGTCAACACTGCAAATATTGACTCTTTGCATCAAATTCATGTAATTGTCAATAAAAGCCTTTGACACTTATGAAATGCTTGTAATTATACTTCAGTATTCCATAGTAACACCTGACAAAACTATTTAAAGACACTGAAGCAGTAAACTTTGTTAAAATTAATATTTGTGTCATTCTCAAAAATTTTGGCCACGACTACGTATTCTCACTAAATCACATCCAATATACATATCAACCTACTCAGATTTACTACAAACATAATATCTTGACCCAGTTTTCTAACATCTGTGGCATTGGCTCACAGGCAAACAGGCAAGGGAATAAAATAAATATTGCTCCAACCTGTTTCCTGAATTCTAAATATCAGACATTTGAAATCTCAAAATTTGACTATCATAATACTTCTTATGGCTTTACAAGCACTAATTATGGTCAACTTAGACTGAGAATAGTATCTAGTTATGGTGAAATAAGTATRGCCAGTTATAATTGTAACTGTTTAGCAAATTATAAAAAAAGAAGATCAGTCTTTACGTGGCTAAAAGAAAAGGAATATAACATATACCTTTTACAGGAAACCAACTCTACATCCCTAGATAAAGCTGCGTGGGAAAAGGAATGGAGTGGTAAAATAATTTTCTGTCATGGACAAAGGAATTCAAAAGGTGTGATGATATTGATTAACATTTCGATCTGAATATGCAAATAGTCAAGAATGATTCGCAAGGAAGGTGGATCTTTTTTAATATGAAAGTGGACGAAAAAGAGATTTGGCTCATTAATCTATATGGTCCAAATCAGAACTTATTCAAAAACGATCTCATGTAATCTATTACAAAAATAAAGCAAACTGGAAAGAATATGGAGGAAAATGCACCAAATTCTTCCTGAATATCCAACACAGGAATGCTAACAAAAATAATTTGCAGAAACTCGTTACTGAAAATGGATCTATGGTTCTCCAAATTATATTTTAAAAGAGGAAGCTAAATATTTTAAGCAGATGTTCTCTTTTCCTTCTCCTCCTCACCCACTGAATGACGATTATTGTAACGAATTCTTTCCAAATAATAAAAAAAATTGAAAAGTAACTGTACAGAAAGATCAGTGAGAAGGCCAAATTACAGAAGAATAACTTTTTAAGGCTATTAAATCCTTTTCAGTGTGGAAAAACCCCAGGGCTTGATGCCATACTGTTAGAGGTATATCAAGCCTTTTTTGATATTCTCAAAGCTCCATTGCTAGCTTGTTTTAACTACTCCTATAGAAATGGTAGTCTGTCAGGTACTCAGCAGGAATGTCTGATTTCACTATTATTAAAACAAGACCCAGATGRCAAATATAAAGATCCAGTCTATCTAAAAAACTGGAGGTCTCTATGTCACRCCCTGGCCATTGAGAGGTTTTTATTCTCTATTTTGGTTAGGCCAGGGTGTGATTAGGGTGGGCATTCTATGTTTCTATTTCTTTGTTTTTGGCCGAGTGTGGTTCCCAATCAGAGGCAGCTGTCTATCGTTGTCTCTGATTGGGAATCATACTTAGGCAGCCTTTTACCCACCTGTGTTTTGTGGGTAGTTGTTTTCTGTTTTGTGTCTGCACCTGACAGAACTGTTTCGTTTTGTTCTACTTTGTTATTTTGTTTCAGTGTTCAGTTTGATTAAATATCATGAACGCTTACTMCGCTGCACCTTGGTCTCCTTCTACTTCAAACAATGAACGTTACACTCTTACACTTCAATTTTGTGTTACAAAAATGCTAGCGAAATGCATAGCACTCAGAATTAAAAAGGTTTTACCAGGTATTGTTCATCTTGATCAGACAGGTTTTTTACATGGATGATACATTGGAGATAACTACATTGGAGATAACTACTATAAATAATAGAACATAATGAAACATCAGAGAAGCCAGGTTTGGTATTTATAGCAGATTTTGAAAAGGCCTTTGATAAAGTAAGACTGGATTTGAATTATAAATGCCAGTATTTTTTCAATTTTGGTGATTTGCTTATAAAATGGGTAAAATTAATGTATAACAACCCCAGGTGTAAAATAGTAAATAGTGGCTACTTTTCAGAGAGTTTTGAATTATCAAGAGCAGTTAAACAAGGGTGTCTGCTGGTACCATATCTATTTGTTATGGCCATCGAAAAAATGCTATCTATTAAAATCAGATCAAATAACAACATTAGAGGATTAGAAATCTAAGGCTTAAAAACMAAAGATATGCCGATGACTTAAGTTTTATATTAAGTCTGCAAGCTAGATCCCTGCAATGTCTCATTGAAGATCTAGATAGGTTTTAGTCTAGAGAGTCCAGAAAAGTGAATTATGATAAGTGTTTTATATTAAGTTATATTAAGTATTGGATCTTTAAAAAATTCAACTTTTACATTACCCTGCAGTTTACCTATAAAATGGTCTGGAGGTGAAGTAGACAATCTTGGTACTCAAAAATTGACAAGATCTTGCAACCGTGGAGAGGTAAATACCTGTCTATTTATAGAAAAATTACCCTGATTAACTCCTTAATCATATCTCAGTTTACTCACTTACTTATGGCGCTGCCTACTCCTGATKATTCATTTTTCAAAWCATATGAGCAAAAAATATTTTGCTTTATCTGGGGTGCTAAACAAGGCAAATAAAGCGTACCTACAGTTGAAGTCGGAAGTTTACATACACTTGGGTTGGAGTTAATAAAAACTCATTTTTCAACCACTCCACAATTTCTTTGTTAACAAAAACTATAGTTTTGGCAAGTCGGTTAGGACATCTACTTTGTGCAGAAACACAAGTAATTTTTCCAACAATTGTTTACAGACAGATTATTTCACTTATAATTCACTGTATCACAATTCCAGTGGGTCAGAAGTTTACATACACTAAGTTGACTGTGCCTTTAACAAGCTTGGAAATTCCAGAAAATTATGTCATGGTTTAGAAGCTTCTGATAGGCTAATTGACATAATTTGAGCCAATTGGAGGTGTACCTGTGGATGTTTTTCAAGGCCTACCTTCAAACTCAGTGCCTCTTTGCTTGACATCATCGGAAAATCCCAGAAAATCAGCCAAGACTCAGAAAAAAAAAATTGTAGACCTCCACAGTCTGGTTCATCCTTGGGAGCAATTTCCAAATGTCTGAAGGTACCACGTTCACCTGTACAACAATAATACACAAGTATAAACACCATGGGACCACGCAGCCATCATACTGCTCAGGAAGGAGAACGTTCTGTCTCCTAGAGATGAACGTACTTTGGTGCAAAAAGTGCAAATCAATCCCAGAACAGCAAGAACCTTGTGAAGATGCTGCAGGAAACAAGTACAAAATAATCTATATCCACAGTAAAACGCGTCCTATATCGACATAACCTGAAAGGCCACTCAGCAAGGAAGAAGCCACTGCTCCAAAACGCCATAAAAGCCAGACTAGGTTTGCATCTGCACATGGGAATAAAGATCATACTTTTTGGAGAAATGTCCTCCGGTGTGATGAACCAAAAATATAACTGTTTGGTCATAATGATCATCGTAATGTTTGGAGGAAAAGAACGGGGAGGCTTGCAAGCCAAAGAAACACCATCCCAACCGCGAAGCACGGGGGTGCAGCATCATGTTTGTGGGGGTGCTTTGCTGCAGGAGGGACTGGTGCACTTCAAAAAAGAGATGCGTCATAAGGGAAGGAAAATTATGTGGATATATTGAAGCAACATCTCAAGCCATCAGTCAGGAAGTTAAAGCTTGGTCGGAAATGGGTCTTCAAATGAACATTGACCACAAGCATACTTCCAAAGTTGTGGCAAAATGGCTTAAGGACAACAAAGTCAAGGTATTGGAGTGGCCATCACAAAGCCTGACCTCAATCCCATAGAACATTTGTGGGCAGAGCTGAAAAAGCGTGTGCAACAAGGAGGCCTACAAATCTGACTCAGTTACACCAGCTTTGTCAGGAGGAATGGGCCAAAATTCACCCAACTTATTGTGGGAAGCTTGTGGAAGGCTACCCAAAACATTTGACCCAAGTTAAACAATTTAAAGGCAATGCTACCAAATACTAATTGACTGTATGTAAACTTCTGACCATTGTGAATGTGATGAAAGAAATAAAAGCTGAAAAAATCATTCTCTCTACTATTATTCTGACATTTCACATTCGTATGATCCTAACTGACCTAAGACAGGGAATTTTTACAAGGATTAAATGTCAGGAATTGTGAAAAACTTGAGTTTAAATGTATTTGGCTAAGGTGTATGTAAACCTCCGACTTCAACTGTATAAGAATCTTGTAAAATCCTTCTACATCTTTCCCATATGGGTAGCTGCATCTCTTCTAGCCATAACCACACACACCAATTTTCAGTATTGTTTTTTGTCTTCCAATGGGTATCTCTTGAGCATCTCAATATTCTCGAGTGTGTGTCCTTCTCTCCTAGTCTCTTTCCTTTATCTGGGATGTTAAACTGGGCAGGTGATAGCAGTTTCTAGTAGGCATCAAGAAAATTGCTTTTGACTTTCTTTTGTTTTCAGGTCATTGTAGGATAAAGAGAGAAGAATAGGGGATGAATAAAACATTTTGGAATATGGATATTCCGTGTTTTACAAAGCAACACAAAGGAACCAGGATCAAAGCAAGAGCAAGTTTACAGAGAGAGATAAAAAACCACAGCTATGCAAGTCCCAGACCCTTGCTTACCCAGCATTCTTATGACCACCGAAGAACCACCTCAGGGCCAATACTAGAGAGTGTGTTTTGTGTCCATTCAAATCGCCTCCAATATTGCAGACACCCATGTACAATTCTAATCATCATTGCCATCATTTTGTTCCGCTTGCAGCCCGTAATTTGGATTGAGATATTGCTGATGAAAGAAAGGAGAAAACGGGAGTACAGAGTGCGGGCGCGAAAGATAAGTACGGATGGAGAGATAAGAGACAGAAGGATGAGGCAGGGGCAGGTGAGGCTGAAAGGCCTTGTGTTCAGTTAGGGCACAGCGGCAGTTGAAAGAGTACAATCTCTCTAATTTCATACCTGCGGACAGGTGCTTGGCAAGACATAGCGTGTTGGTGTGTGTGTGTGTGTGGTGTGGTGTGGTGTGTGTGTGTGTTGTGTGGTGTGTGTGTGTGTGTGTGTGTGTGTGTGTGTGTGTGTGTGTGTGTGTGTGTGTGTGTGTGTGTGTGTGTGTAAGAGAGGGAGGGATGGGTGGAGGAAGGGGAGGAACCTTCAGAGAGGATTTAAAGAAGGTCACAATATACCTCCTCTTTCCCCTTGCTCTTTTCCCCCTCCACTGATCTGGAAACGATAGATTTTCATTCTTTCTGCTTTCACTCCTAAAGGGGAGAAGTGGTGTCAGATTACCAGGGCTGGGTATGTGGGTAGTCTGTTGTAAAATGAGGATGCAGAATGTTTTTGTGATTTGAATGAAACAAAACCTCTTGTTGTTGCCAAGCCACCTGGATTATATGCTTAAATGTGTTTGTTTTACTCATGAGTTGTGGTTTGCTCTTTCGTTTTTACGACATTCACATTGTGTTTTCTTTTTATCAAGATCTGAAAGTCACCCCAATGTGATGAATGTCTGTGGCACTTTGATGTGGACAAATACACTATTGGTTGGGGGCTTAGGCAGTATCTGAACTATTCGAAACATCTAGCAATCATTTTAAAATGTTCTTCCACATCCAAGATGCAGATAAATTAATGGTGGTTGTTTTTAACATCCTCCCTAAGTTGATGATTATCTCCAAATGATCTATGCTCTTGTCTGCTGTGATGGTGTTTTTGTTTAACAGGCCTTTTCCCAAGACTGTTAACTCACCCTCTGATTGACTCACTGCTCTAGTCACTGCATCCGTTATATCTTCACCCTGTTCATGAAAACAATAGGCATCCTATTTCATGGCTTTATCACACTACGTTTCGGTAACCATCGCCATACTTTTGACTTTTTTATCGCGTTCGACACTGTATATTTACGACTCGAGTCCCTTTAGGATTTATCTACTGTACAGGAATAACAGCCGAGCGCTGTGAGGTGGAGACCCCAGACGTTATTTACTACAACGTTTTACCTCAGAGACACCAAGCCATGATATGGGGCAGAAGGCATGCAGGAATGAAATTACATTTAACATTTTGTGATTCTTCAATAGAATGGACTCCCCTGTTGGATAGGTTTACCACTTTCGCCATGGAGTTTCCCTCTTTGGAAACGACTCGAGGAATAATTGKAAAAACAGCACCGGAGGAGGAACAAGTGAAAAGAGGAGATGGCATGTTGGCTCCTGTGTTCATCTTGAAGTTGGGTTGAGAAAAAATTAGCTTTAATTACCTACTGTGATGCGATTTGTAGAAGAATTTGGTTCTTCTAGGTATGCTTTTATTTTTTTTACRAGGAAATTATCGACTGTATTCTATTTGCATAAAGAACCTGTTTATTTTCAGATGGTGTAAAAAAAAATCCACTCATCAGGATAGGGGTTGAATACATGTTAACCATGGATTTTCACACAAAGTGATGAAAGTTGAAGAAATGCTGGAGGTCATTCATTTTCAATGGAAGGAGAGCGACTTGAGGTGAAGTGATCAATGTGACCATAGGTTATGCCATTCTGGCTGGTGGACCACGGCAAAAAAGTTTAGGAAAGTTATGTTATTGAATTTCAAATCCTGAACAGGAAATTCACACAATCGTCAATTAATAACTTCTTAGATGTAATGTTCCCTTTTTAGGGGACCTGCGTGGTCCTGGTACCGGTTCCGACCGYCATCTTCACTTATAAATTGATCTGTKGATACCGTAGATCGAAATGGCTTGCATTGCGCGACAGCCCTGGTTCCTCCCATCTATGTCTGAACACCATCCAGTTTTGATATCGATTTGCCATATATTTTTCAACTGTGCTCTGATGTTTCACAAAAGTTCTGAACCTTTCTATTCTCATAGATTCTACATGTTGTAAATTAAAGAAACATGTTTGTTTATGCACCTTTTTTATTATTGTGAGTGTTTACCCTTTGACAGAAAAATGCATTGAAAATATAGGGAGCGTTACTTTATTCATCTGAACGGCGATCAGCGTTTACCCATCTATTTCTTTTTACCACTACATCACTGGATCAAATCAAATTCAAATAAAATGTATTTMTATAGCCCTTCTTACATCAGCTGATATCTCAAAGTGCTGTACAGAAACCCAGCCTAAAACCCCAAACAGCAAGCAATGCAGGTGTAGAAGCACAGTGGCTAGGAAAAACTCCCTAGAAAGGCCAAAACATAGGTAGAAACCTAGAGAGGAACCAGGCTATGAGGGGTGGCCAGTCCTCTTCTGGCTGTGCCGGGTGGAAATTATAACAGAACATGGCCAAGATGTTCAAATGTTCATAAATTACCAGCATGGTCAAGTAATAATAATCACAGTAGTTGTCGAGGGTGCAACAAGTCAGCACCTCAGGAGTAAATGTCAGTTGGCTTTTCATAGCCKATCATTAAGAGTAWCTCTACCGCTCCTGCTGTCTCTAGAGAGTTGAAAATCCAGCTATAAGCCACAATACATAATGAATGGAAAAGGTAAGCACCATGTAATATCCATATTTTATTTGGTGCTTATCCTTTCTATTCATTTTTGGCAAGGAACCTTGATCTTGACATTAGACGACTTTTGAGATCTGTATACATCTGTCCAACTTAGATGTTGGAGTGAAGTGCCCTTTAATCCCTTGTGAAAAAGTGAATAACACACATGCATCTCAAGTTAGGATTTCACCCTGTACATCCACATGATCTCACTATCCAAACAGCYTGTCTTCTCAGCTGACCATGGCTGCTTATGGTGGTGGTGGTGGTGTGTAATAGCCTATGTACGAGTGGCTTCACTGTGAGAAAACCCCCAGCTGAACCAGTCAAGTGAGATCAAAAGGAAGAACAGCGGGCCCGGCTGGGGATAGACTGGGAGGAGAGGGGGATGGGGGTATTAATTGTCTGCCTTGTATAACACACAGGTGGTTGATCCCCGGGCTTAAGGACCTTCGTTTCCAGGGAGTTATAGGACAGTCGGGTTCAGGTTAAGGGCAGGGCAGGTAGATAACAATATCAAAACAAAACAATAAAATACAACAAGATTAATTAAAACAAACACAACTCTCACATATCACCTAACTTAAACTTGATCGAAATTGTCCAATGGAGACCAGCGAGTCTAAYTTCAAGGTGGCTTGAAGGCTAGTCCATGAGCTGGGGGCATACAAACTAAAAGCATTTTCCCCAGCTCAGTGGAGAACCGCAGGTCTGAAAATTGCTGGATCTCAAATTAATACATGAGGTGAGGTAGCGGGGAAGTCTCTGAAGAACCGCKTTACAGTATATACAAAAAGTAGCCAATGTTGGGCCTTTCTGGTAGTCAGAGACTCCCAGCCAAACAGAGCTACACAAAATGCAGTGATGTGTATGAACATTTTCCCCAGTGATAAAACGCAGTGCTGAGTGATAGACTGAATCTAAAGGTTTTAAAACAAGTACTGGGAGAAACGTCGCTTGAACAATTTTCCTCCTACTTTCAAAAGTGAAGCAGGATTTCTATAAATATAGTCAAAATGATCTTAATTCTCATCTTTGTCAGCTTTTCCATGTGTATTTACAAAATATTAAAATGGGTATTGGTGTGTTACTGCTGCCTTGTGGATTTATAATTTATATTTCCTACAACATAACTATACTGAACAAAAATATAAATGGAACATGAAACAATTTCAACAATTTTTCTGAGATACAGTTCATATGAGGAAATCAGTGAATTAAAATAAATGCATTAGGCCTTAATTTATGGATTTCACATAACTGGGAATACAGAAATACATCTGTGGGTCACAGATACCTTTAAAAAAAATGGACTCACAATTGGCCTCAGGTTCTCATCACGGTATTCTGTGCATTCAAATTGCCATCGATAAAATGCAAATGTGTTCGWTGTCTGTAGCGTATGCCTGTCCATAAAATAACCCCCACCCCACCACCATGGGGCACTCTGTTCACCATGTTGACATCGGTAAACCCTGACCCAAATGACGCCATACATGTGGTCTGCTGTTGTGAGGTCGGTTGGACGTASTGACAAATTCTCTAAAATGACTTTGGAGGCGGCTTATGGTAGAGAAACTGCCAGTCAATTGTCTGGCAACAGCTATGGTGGACATTCCTGCAGTCAGCATGCCAATTGAACACTCCCTCAAAAGTTAAGACATCTGTGGCATTGTGTTGTATGACAAAATTGAACATTTTAGCGTGGCCTTTTATTGTCCCTAGCACAAGGTACACCGGTGTAATAATTATGCTGTTTAATCAGCTTCTTGTTATGCCACACCAGTCAGGTGGATGTAAACAAATATTTTTTTCAACGTACAGTACCAGTTAAAAGTTTGGACACACCTACTCATTCAATTAATTTTTAAAAACTATTTTCCACATTGTAGATTAATAGTGAAGACATCAAAACTAACCAAAAAAAGTGTTAAACAAATCAAAATGTATTTTATATTTGAGATTCTTCAAAGTAGTCACTTTTTGCCTTGATGACAGCTTTGCACACTCTTGGCATTCTCTCAACCAGCTTCACCTGGAATGCTTTTCCAACTGTTTTGAAGGAGTTTCCACTTACAGTTGAAGTCAGAAATTTACATACACTTAGGTTGGAGTCATTAAAACTCATTTTTCATCCACTCACTTTTTGCATGACACAAGTAATTTTTCCAACAATTGTTTACAGACAGATTATTTCACTTGTAATTCACTGGATCACAATTCCAGTGGGTCAGAAGTTTACATACACTAAGTTGACTGTGCCTTTAAACAGCTTGGAAAATTCCTGAAAATKATGTCATGGCTTTAGAAGCTTCTGTTAGGCTAATTGACATCATTTGAGTCAATTGGAGGTGTACCTGGGGATGTATTTCAAGGCCTACCTTCAAACTCAGTGCCTCTTTGCTTGACATCATGGGAAAATCTAAAGAAATCAGGAACAAAAATTGTGGACCTCCACAAGTCTGGTTTATCCTTGGGAGCAATTTCCAAACGCCTGAAGGTACCATGTTCATCTGTACAAACAATAGTACGCAAGTATAAATTAACACCATGGGACCACGCAGCCGTCATACCGCTCAGGAAGGAAACGCGTTTTGTCTCCTAGAGATGAAGATACTTTAGTGCGAAAGTACAAATCAATCCCAGAACAACAGCAGAGGACCTTGTGAAAATGCTGGAGGAAACAGGTACAAAAGTATCTATATCCACAGTAAAACAAGTCCTATATCGACATAACCTGAAAGGCCGCTTAGCAAGGAAGAAGCCACTGCTCCAAAACTGCCATAAAAAAGCCATACTACGGTTTGCAACTGCACATGGGGACAAAGATCCTACTTTTTGGAGAAATGTCCTCCTGGTCTGATGAAACAAAATAGGCCATAATGACCATCATTATGTTTGGAGGAAAAAGGGGGAAGCTTGCAAGTCGAAGAACAACATCCCAACCGTGAAGCACGGGGGTGGCAGCATCATGTTGTGGAGGTGCTTTGCTGCAGGAGGGTCTGGTTCACTTCACAAAAGAGATGCATCATAAGGGAGGAAAATTATGTGAATATATTGAAGCAACATCTCAAGCCATCAGTCAGGAAGTTAAAGCTTGGTCGCAAATGGGTCTTCCAAATAGACAATGACCCCAAGCATACTTCCAAAATTGTGGCAAAATGGCTTAAGGACAACAAAGTCGAGGTATTGGAGTGGCCATCACAAAGCCCTGACCTCAATCCTATTTTGATGTATAACACTTGTATTTTCATGAATGTTAAACATTTATATTTCTGTCATTTGAATTTCGCGCTCTGCAATTTCACCGGATGTTGTCGAGGTGTGCCGCGACTCCTAGCCATAACAGGATTAATCCATTTTCAGAATAAGGCTGTAACGTAACACAATGTGGAAAATATCAAGGTGGATTCCTGCTCTTTCGTCCTCTACCCTGCCTCCTGAGGGTCAATCTTAGGGGTTTTCTACCACAGGGCAGTACGCCCTGGGCTCCCTCTCACGTCAGGCCTCACGTCAGGCCTATTTCATCAACTTGAATACTCCCTCGGTTTTCAAATCACGTAGCGGGCTTGGTCTGTTGCACGATAGCAACTAAAACCTATGTAAGTCCATTTATAATTTTCCATCATTGGTTACTCTGAGAGTCCCTCATATTAACATTGGCTGCAGCATCAGGTCTTATGGTGCTAACCTTGGAAAGTAATTCCAATTTCAACTCCCCTATTACTAATAGGAATAGACCAAATGGTGCAGTTCTATGCAATCGTATAGCCATACCAACTATATCAATATCAACCATCAGACAGGGGCTGCAACCGCCTATTGAGCGTAGCTTGTTTGTGTTGGAGACTCCATGTGACTTTAAAAATCGTAAAGGACTTGGGTTATGCTTACTTCCTAAACTGGATTACATCAAAATCTAGGCTATGCAGACAAATCTGGACATTCTGGTACTGAATGAAATTTGGATCTGATATTAACTTCTCGAGTACACAAAGGTTAGCCAAGGGAGGACGGTAAGACCCATATAACAGTTATGGATGCATTTTTCCCCAGACAAAAGCTTAAAGATAGTTGCAAAAAAAATGGAAAGGGAAATAGATTTCAGTAAATAGACAGAGAAACCATTTTTTATAATAATTTTTTATCAGCTCTGAACACATTATAGCCCTCATTTGAAAAAAATGTGCGGATCCTTAAGAGATCCTTAACTAGTTTGTTCTCTTCTTTTATTAAATCAGAGGTTATTATCCTGAGTGACCTAAATTATGATTATGAAATGCAGGCTTCAGACAATCTAAAAGACATGTGTAATGATCTAAACCTCACCCAGCTGTTGGTTAAGCCTACACAGCCCATCCCTAAAGATCCTTCAAAGTCAAATCTGATTGATCTTATTTTAATGAATACACCTGATACATTTATGACCATTGCCCAGTTGTTTGTGTTAGAGATGTGAGAATACAAAAATCTAAGCATGTGCTTAATACGGCAAAACTAAAAACGTTGTTGTTGTTTTCAAACTCTCATAAGAATGTTTCAGATGAAATACAAGTTCACTCATTAGATGGTTCTCCAATCGATTGTGTTCCCACATATAAAAACATTTTGGATTGATATGGATTTTACGTTTAAAAAACATGTACAGTGCATTCGGAAAGTATTCAGACCCCTTGACTTTTTCTACATTTTGTTAAGTTGCAGCCTTATTTAAAAATTTAAAATAAAATGTAAATCCTCAATCTACACACAATACCCCATAATGACAAAGCAAAAACAGCTTTTTCAAAATGTATTGACAATAAAAAACGTATTTAAAAAAGTATTCAGACACTCTGCTATTGAATCATCCTTGAGATGTTTCTAAAACTTGATTGGAGTCCACCTGTGGTAAATTCAATTGATTAGACATGTTTTGGAAGGGCACACACCTGTCGACATAAGGTCCAACAGTTGACAGTGCATGTCAAAGCCATGGAGTCGAAGGAATTGTCCGTAGAGCTCCGAGACATGCTGTGTCGAGGCACNCCCAGAGGAAGGCGTATGAAGTGTACGTAGGGTCCTACGTATCATGACCATGTATAGGCAGAACGTTGAAGAGAGCAATAGATTTCTGACATTCTACTTCCTGGTCAGGGAAAGTGCTGCCAAATGACTTCTGTTCCACTCAGAGAAAAAATTCAAACGGTTTTAGAAACTAGAGATTGTTTTCTATCCAATAGTAATAATAATATGCATATTGTACGAGCAAGAATTGAGTACGAGGCCGTTTGAAATGGGCACCTTTTATCTGGCTACTCAATACTTTCCCTGCAGAGCTCCGAGACATGTTGTGTCGAGGCACAGATCTGGAGAAGGGTATCAAAAAAATGTCTGCAGCATTGAAGGTCCCCCAGAACACAGTGGCCTCCATCATTCTTAAATGGAAGAAGTTTGGAACCGCCCAGCCAAACTGAGCAATCGGGGGAGAAGGGCCATAGGGGCGGCAGGTAGCCTGGTGGGTAGAAGTGTTGGGCCAGTAACCGAAAGGTTGCTGAATCAAATCCCCGAGCTGACAAGGTAAAAATCTGCCGTTCTGCCCCTGAGCAAGGCAGTTAACCCACTGTTCCCCGGGCGCTGAAGAAGTGGATGTCGATTAAGGCAGCCCTCCGCACCGTTCTGATTCAGAGGGGTTGGGTTAAATGCGGAAGACACATTTCAGTTGACTAGGTATCCCCTTTCCCCTTGATCAGGGAGGTGACCAAGAATCCGAAAATCACGCCGACAGAGCTCCACGGTTGCTCTGTGGAGATGAGAGAGCCTTCCAGAGGGACAACCATCTCTGCAGCACTCCACCAATCAGGCCTTTATGGTAGAGTGGCAAGACAGAAGTCACTCCTCAGTAAAAGGCACATGACAGCCCGCACTCAGACCATGAGAAACCAGATTCTCTGTTTTTTGCCGCTGAAAAACATCCACACAGCATGATGCTGCCACCACCATGCTTCACCATAGTGATGCTGCCAGGTTTCCTCCAGACGTGACGCTTGGCATTCAGGTCAAAGAGTTCAATCTTGGTTTCATCAGACCAAAGAATCTTGCATCAGATGCATCAGATGACCTGGCCTCCACAATCCCCCAACCTCAACCTAATTGAGATGGTTTGGGATGAGTTGGACCGCAGAGTGAAGGAAAAGCAGCCAACAAGTGCTCAGCATATGTGGGAACTCCTTCAAGACTGTTGGAAAAGCAGGTGTCACCAGGTATACCTCATGAAGCTGGTTGAGAGGCAATTTTTATTTTATTTAACTAGGCAAGTCAGTGAAGAACAAATTCTTATTTACAATGAMGGCCTACACCGGCCAAACCCGGACRACACTGGGCCAATTGTGCGCCKCCCTATGGGACTCCCAATCACGACCGGTTGTGATACAGCCTGGAATCGAACCAGGGTGTCTGTARTGACACCTCAAGCACTGAGATGCTTTTCCTTAGACCCTTGCGCCCTCGGGAGCSCTGACGGGTGGCTACTTTAAAGAATCTCAAAATATAAAATATATTTTGATTTAACACTTTTTTGTTACTACATAACACATGGCATGTGTTATTTCATAGTTTTGATGTCTTCACTATTATTCTACAGTGTAGAAAATAGTACAAATAAAGAAAAACCCTTGAGAGAGTAGGTGTGTCCAAACTTTTGACTAGATCTGTATATTCAGGGCGCATTTGTAAAAGAGACCTAGGTCTCAATATGTCTTCCCTGTTAAATAAAATCCAAATACTACCATACCCCGTTCAAAGGCACTTAAATATTTTATATTGTCCATTCACCCTCTGAATGGCACACATACACAATCCATGTCTCAATTGTCTGAATGCTTAAAAATCCTTCTTTCACCTGTCTAGTCGACTTCCGCTACTCTGATTGGAGTGGATTTAACAAGTGACATCAATAAAGTATAATAGCTGGTCAGTCTATATCATGGAAATGTTTTGTACACTCAGTGTATAACTAGGAATAAACTAACAGATAATAAACAGTAGCAGCAGCATATGTGATGAGTTAAAAAAAGTTAGTGCAAAAAGGGTCAATGCAGATAGTCCAGGTAGCTATTTGGTTAACTATTTAGCAGTCTTATGGCTTGGGTTTAGAAGCTGTTCAGTGTCCTGTTGGTTCCAGACTTGGTGCATCGGTACTGATTGCCATACGTTAGCAGAGAGAACAGTCTTTTACTTTAATGGCTGGAGACTTTGACAACTTTTAGGGCCTTCATCTGACACTGCCTTGTATATAGGTCCTAGATGGCAGGGAGCTCGGCCCCAGTGATGTACTGGGCCGGACACACTATCTTCTGTAGCACCTTGCGGCCGCATGCCAAGCAGTTGCCATACAAAGCGGTGATGCAGCCAGTCAACGTGCTCTCAATGGTGCAGCTGTATAACTTTTTGAGGATCTGAGGGCCCGTGACAAATTTGTTCAGCCTCCTCAGGGTGAAGAGGCATTGTCATACCCTCTTCACAACTGTGTTGGTGTGTGTGGACCATGATAGATCCTTAGTGATGTGGACACCGAGGAACATGAAGCTCTCAACCCGCTCAACTACAGCCAACCATATGTGACATTCCAAGTTAACAATATATAAGGAGCGATACCTGTTTGCAACACATTTTTTTGTGGGTTTGATTCCTGCATGGGCCACTAAATGTAAGTGTAAAGGTACAATAAATCACTTAGGATAAAAGTGTCTCCCCTAAATGACCGCATCATTAAATGACAAACAAAACAATGAGTCTCATCAATTCACGAAGTACAGGACATTCTCAATACAGATTTCAGTTTTCCCATCCAACTCCCCCATAGAGGAATGTTAAAATAATGTAGTGAATTTAATCTCGCCATGGCTAGGGAGAGAGAATTTATTTACATTTATGGATGGGCTTTCCACAGTTTTTACTATCATGTTGAACTAGGGAGCTTCGGTGTGAAGGGAAGGGGGGTGGCTGAACAGTTCACAGTGGCATTGTAAACCGCGACTGTGATGTGTGCATCCATCATAGGGACCAGCATAGCGGGGGTCAGGAGGAAGGTACATTCATTATGCTGACAAGGCGATTTCCCCCCCTCCTCACACACACAGGGGGTGGGGGGAGTTCTATAAGTACATCACAGTACCATTCGGTTTGCCCTCTGCCCCTGGACCCCACCACCCCTCA
The DNA here is from genome assembly GCF_002910315.2 of Salvelinus sp. IW2-2015. Taxonomy (NCBI): domain Eukaryota; kingdom Metazoa; phylum Chordata; class Actinopteri; order Salmoniformes; family Salmonidae; genus Salvelinus; species Salvelinus sp. IW2-2015. Next base: position 15,047,616 of record NC_036838.1, read on the forward strand.
CACCCCTCACACACGCGCACGCGCACACACACACACGCGCACGCGCACACGCGCACACACACACACACACACACACACACACACACACACACACACACACACACACACCTCCTCAGCAGTCACCATATCATCTGGGTTAACCAGAGCAGGCTCGCCAAGACAGAGAGGAGTGCCGCTGAAGAGGGGCATCAAAGAGAGGGGTGACAGGGTGAAGAGAGAGGGAAGTCAGAGATTAGGGTGACGGAGGAGACAAGAGGGGGAAAAGGAGGGAAGTAGAAGAATGAAGAGGACACAATATTAACAACAGAGTAAAGTGACATACAGCCTCTAGTGGAAGTCTCCACACCCCTTGCAGTTTTCACATTTTTGCTACCCTAAAATGATACAAAGTACTGTATATTGAAATGAGGTGCTTCCACACAGGTGTGGTTCCCGAGTTAATTACGCAATTAACACCCCATCATGTTTCGAGTCATGTATAAAAATACACAGTTGCCCATTATTTTGGCTAGCATGGTTAGAAGAAGAGATCTCAGTGACTTTGAAAGAATGGTCTCCAAGGAGCATAGCTGGTTCAAGTTTCAACTTTTATTAGTTGTATGTACGGGATACACATGGTGTACACCGTTCAACGAAATGCTTACTCGCAGGTTCCTTCTCGACAATACAAAAACAATAAGAAATAATAAAAGATAAGAATGCAAACAGGAAGTAAATGGCCGAGTAGAACAGAATACAATTTTTAGCGTAAGTATAATACAAGAAGTCACAATTTATAGATCATTATTTACACGTGTTTTGGGAAAAGGGGGATTGGGGGCAAGTGTTTAAACTGCAGTATTTAGCAATCATAATAAGAGTCTGGAAGCAGCAGTTGTTATGTGTGTGTAGCATGAATGTACTGTATATATCTGCGTGGGTGTGTGCGTGAGTGTGGGGAGAGTCAGTGCAGGTGGCCAGTCCAGTTCAAGTATTCGGCAGTCTGATAGCTTGTATACTGAACAACAATATAAAAACGAAATGTAAAGTGTTGGTCCCATGTTTCATAAGCTGAAATAAAAAGATACCAGTAATTCTCCATGCGCACGAAAAAAAGTATTTAATTCTGGGGCAGCGCCTGAGACAGCGTTTTCCACCACCATCAACAAAACACCAAATGTTGTCGCATCCAGACCAGACACTTGTAGAATCTATGCCAAGGCTCATTGAAGCTGGTTTGGTGGCTGGTGGTGGTCCTATTAAGACACTTTACGTTGGTGTTTCCTTTATTTTGGCAGTTACCTGYATATCTATTGTTTTTGTCAAAATTGCTCAAGGTCACTAAATTTGGTTGGGAGTCATTGATGAAAGCAATAGTCAGAACCATGTCTCTGAWTTTCAAGCAACAATACTTAAAAAKAGTTCTACAAAGTTGGTAAAATCTTATTAAAAATGATTCACAGCTGTAATGGCTGTCAAAGGAGCCTCCACCAAGTATTAACTCTTGGGTGTGAAGACATRCGCATTCAAGATGTTTTCTTTTATTAATTTGGAAAGTTTTCTATATTTTTTTTACTTTGAAAATGTGGAGTAGGTTGTGGAAATCTGTATGAAAAAAATCCAATGTGATCCCTTTTTAGATTWAATTTTAAGGCAGCAAAATGCGAAGACTGTGCAAGGGGTGTGTAGACTTTCCCTAAGAACTGGATTTAGCCCATCATAAAAATGTCAAGGCAATAACCATTCATTATGACGCGCACGCACGCACGCACGCACGCACGCACACACACACACACACACACACACACACACACACTTTCAGAAGCACAGACAATGTCTGACAATGTAATATTAAAGAATTCTTCATATGCTTATGTTTTTGACGCCAAGTGCTTCTGTCCATGAGTCTCATCAAACTCAATCGATGGAGTTATGTCAGACATTTATTAGGCGTGGTGCAGACAAGACGACTCGAGCCAAGCTTCCCAATCACAGTTAATGATTTCCATTCGTTCGCTGCAGACAGAATTCATGTAGTCCCACAAATCCTGGTAGTGCGGTGTCCATATTAGGAAAGCCTCAAGTCCTGCCGAGACTGAGGCTGTCCTGATATGAACACAGTAGGAAAAATTGCTTGCTTGACAGTATTAGTATTTTTTGTATTTTAKTAGGATCCCCATAAGCTACTGCTCTTCCTGGGGTCCACCGTTGTGACATGAGCCCTCATGACTTCAGTCTGCTTTCGTCAACAAGGTGTACAATTCATAGGATTGCACATTCCTGGTAACTTTACCTAAATACCCAGATTTTCCAGAAATCCTAGTTGGAGGATTCCARATGTCCTGCTAATTTCGGTGCATTCAAGACAACWYGGAACTCGCAAAGTCAGACATTTTCGACTTGTTATAGAAAGATGATGCCAAAGTTTTTCACACTCGGGAAAGTACCAGGATCAACAAATAGCAAGCTCTACGCAAATAACTTAATTAAAATGTAATAATTATGAGGTTATGAGTTTCCGACTTGTCATGAATGCACCTTTAGTCCCTCCTGATCCTGGGAATCTTCCAACAGGAATATCTGGAAAATCTGGGAATTTGGGGAACGTGGACAGAATTTTGCAACCCTAACAATTCACCACATATAAAATAATCATAAGTAGGACTATTATTTGTCAATTTACATTTGAATTTTGAACCATACTAAAACAGCCTGAAACAGCCTCTAGTAAAGATGAGGTCAAGCATATTGCCTACCTTGTGAGTGGAGGGGACTGTGTCAAAAGAGGCAAGGAGGGGAAGAAAAAAATGAGCTTATCAAGGTGTCAAGCTCATTGAGGAGCTCTCTAATAGCAGCTGGTTGGTGATAGATGACAACAATGTTAAGCTTGATTGGACAAGTGACAGTGAGGTGAGTGAGGGAGAAAAGAGAAAATAGTAGCCCTGTTACACCACTGCGACAACCAAATGCTTTCGGATTATGAGAGAACACAGTCTGATGAAGAGTGAGCAGCTGGAGTAGCTGTGTGCTCTGGGGTTATCCATGTCTCCTGAAGGTCTAGAGACTGAAGGGTAGCATAGGCTGAGATTAACTCAGCGTTCTTGACTGTAGACCGGCTGTTCCAAACAATACCGAAGACAAGGAAATCCACATGGGTTGTGAGCAATGGCGTGCATTTATGGATACCAAGGTAAGCCTGGCTTCACATTTTTTTTGTGTGTGTGTGTGTGTGTGTGTGTGTGTATGTATGTATATACAATTGAAGTCGGAAGTTTACGTACACTTAGGTTGGAGTCATTAAATCCAATTTTTTACCACTCCACAGATTTCTTGTAAACAAACTATAGTTTTGGCAAGTCGGTTAGGACATCTACTTTTTGCATGACACAAGTAATTTTTCCAACAATTGTTTACAGACAGATTATTTCACAAAAAATTCACTGTATCACAATTCCGGTGGGTCGGAAGTTTACATACACTAAGTTGACTGTGCCTTTAAACAGCTTGTAAAATTCCATAAAACGATGTCATGGCGTCAGAAGCTTCTGATAGGCTAATTGACATAATTTGAGTCAATTGGAGGTGTACCTGTGGATGAACTTCAAGGCCTACCTTCAAACTCAGTGCCTCTTTGCTTGACATCATT
>NC_036838.1:15051876-15054962 GCF_002910315.2 Salvelinus sp. IW2-2015
CGTAGTCTGGCTTTTTTATGGCGGTTTGGAGCAGTGGCTTCTTCCTTGCTGAGCGGCCTTTCAGGTTATGTTGAAATAGGACTTGTTTTACTGTGGATATAGATACTTTTGTACCTGTTTCCTCCAGCATCTTCACAAGGTCCTTTGCTGTTGTTCTGGGATTGATCTGAACTTTTCGCACCAGTACGTTATCTCTAGGAGACAGAATGCGCCTCATTCCTGAGCGGTATAACGGCTGCGTGGTCCATGGTGTTTATACTTGCATACTATTGTTTGTACAGATGAACGTGGTACCTTCAGGCGTTTGGAAATTGCTCCCAAGGATGAACCAGCCTTGTGGAGGTCTACAATTTATTTTCTGATGTCTTGGTGATTTCTTTGGATTTACAAATGCAAAGTGGTGATCCTAACTGACCTAAGACAGGGAATTTTTACTAGGAATAAATGTCAGGAATTGTGAAAAACTGAGTTTAAATGTATTTGGCTAAGGTGTATGTAAACTTCCGACTTCAAGTGTAACATATCTGTCAAGTAGATGGATTATCTTGGCAAAGGACAAATGCTCACTAACAGGGATGAAATACAAATTTGTGCACAAAATAAGCTTTTTGTGCATATGGAACATTTCCGGGATCTTATATTTACATGTTGCATTTATATTTTTGCTCAGTGTACCTTTTCATGGATCATAGTTTTATTTGTGAGTATACATATTTACAGAATAAAGAAAGAAACACAGCAATCTTGTGGTGTCTYGACAACCATTGTGTAAACATTTTTATGCAGACAAATTCTATGTTGTATCAAAACAGTTTTGTCAAATGTGCTGTACATCTTGAGTGTGTTCGAGGCCTATGGGACTTTATTGGTCTGTCTGCATTGTAAGATAACCATTGATTAAAGAGCAATGGAATGCCAGAGGAGAGAGGGGTAACAGGGAGGGTGAAGGGATGGGAGCATAGATAAAGCACACACACACACACACATACACACACACACACACACACTAAAATGTAAAATGTTAATAAATCAGTGAAATCCTGCCTTTCACGCCCCAGTACAGATAAAGCCAAGCAGTCGCAACAAAACATCTGTTGTGCTTGGCCGAATGCATCCCCTTTTCTCCCCCTCAGTGAAACGACCTTCCTTACGAACAGCTTGACACCCTACTCCCACGTCAAGCTCCTACATCCATTACAATACTCAGACGCTTCGTTCCAAATGGCATCCTATTCCTTATAAAGTGCACTTCTTTTGACCAGAGCCGTATGGGCTGTGGTAAAAAGTAGTGCAATATAAAGGGAATAGGGTGCCATTTGAGACACATACATAGAGAGGAGAATATAGGAGTAGGCTTTGTGAAGAATCACTGACTTGAAAAGCTTATGACTGTTCGTTGACCAGAGACCCATCAATCTTCAGGAGATTTCATGTTTTTTGGCAAACAATCATCTGGCTCATTGCCAATTCTAACTCATGTAATTTAATAGTGCTTTCACAGCCAACTATTGTTTAATTTAACATTTTTCAGTGTTGTTTTAAGGGATAAACTTTAGGAACCGGTTTCCTGGACACAGATAGACAGGCAGACAGTACACACACAMAGAGCAAACAACTACAGTTGAAGTCAGAAGTTTACATACAGTACACTTAGGTTGGAGTCAATAAAACTTGTTTTTCAACCACTCCACAAATTTCTTGTTAACAAATTATAATTTTGGCAGTCAGTCACGACATCTACTTTGTGCATGAGCAAGTAATTTTTCCAACAATTGTTTACAGACAGATTATTTCATTTATCATTACTTGTATCACAATTCCAGTGGGTCAGAAGTTTACATATACACAAAGTTGACTCTGCCTTTAAACAGCTTGGAAAATTCCAGAAAATGATGTCATGGCTTTAGAAGCTTCTGACTAATTTACATAATTTGAGTGAATTGGAGGTGTACCTGTCACGCCCTGACCGTAGAGAGCTTTTTATGTCTCTATTTTGGTTTGGTCAGGGTGTGATTTGGGTGGGCATTCTATGTTCCTTTTTCTATGATTTGTATTTCTTTGTGTTTGGCCGGGTGTGGTTCTCAATCAGAGGCAGCTGTCTATCGTTGTCTCTGATTGAGAACCATACTTAGGTAGCCTTTTTCCCACCTGTATTTGTGGGTAGTTGTCCATGTATAGTTGCCTGTGAGCACTACGTTGGCGTCACGTTTTCGGTTTGATGGTTATTGTTTTGTTGGCGACATCTTAAAATAAAGAAGTATGTACGCTCACGACGCTGCGCTTTGGTCCACTGTTTCCACCTTAGACGATCGTGACAGAACTACCCACCACCAAAAGACCAAGCAGCGTGGTAAGAGGGAGCAGCGTTTTTTGGAGAGTTGGACATGGGAGGAAATCCTGGATGGCAAGGGACCCTGGGCACAGACGGGAGAATATCGCTGTCCTAAAGAGGAGCTGGACGCAGCTAAGGCGGAGCGGCGACGCTACAAGGAGTTGGCTCAAAGAGGCGTGCACGAGAGGCAGCCCCAGAATTTATTTGGGGTGCAGCTCTCACATGCAGGAGGGCCTGTCCTTGGCCGAGGCACCGAGATACACTGTGGCCGCGCAGCTGGAGGTCTTCGAGCTAAAGAGCCTGCAACAACCCGTCCTGGCCTGGATGGTGGACTTTTGGGCCACTGCACGTGCGGGCGCGGCACAGGCACGCACTGGGGACGATGACGTGGTGCAGACCCGCGTCTGGAGACCCAGTGGCGCCACAGAGCCCGGGCGGCAGGATATCCCGCGGGCCGTAGAGACTGATACTGGAGGTCTGGGGAGAGCAGGGCCCTGGCACAATCCTTTGTCCTGGCCGTGGATGCTCACCGCTAGCCCAGCAGATAACGGGGAGCTGGATGGTAGCGGACCCGGAGCTATTGAGTGGCCACTGGGGACCCACCGTTGCGCTGTCTGGTACCGCACTAACACGGTGCCTGCGCGCCGGTCACTCTCGTCCCCAAGGCGACAAACAAGCCGTGGGACGTTGCTCATGGTCTTAATGAGCCTGATCTGCCGCCAATCATCCCCGTCGTACCCCTCCCCCCCACCGG
>NC_036838.1:15055038-15058168 GCF_002910315.2 Salvelinus sp. IW2-2015
TGTCTTAGAGATGTTGCTTTCAATATATCCAAATCATTTTCCTTTCTCATGATCGCATCATTTGTGAAGTGCACCAGTCCTTCTCAGCAACACCCCCACAAATGATGCTCCACCCCCGTGCTCACGGTTGGATGGGTCTTCGGCTTGCAATCTCCCCTTTTTCCTCCAAATACGATGTAATTATTCTTACCAAACTTCTTGCCAAACAGTATATTTTTTTCATCAGACCAGAAGACATTCACCAAAAACTACGATTTTCCCATGTGCACGTGCAAACCGTAGTCTGGCTTTTTTATGGTTTTGGAGCTGGCTCTTCCTTGCTGAGCGCCTTTCAGGTTATGTCAATACAGGACTCGTTTGATCAGTCAGGAATTTAAAGCTTGGTCTCAAATGGGTCTTCCAAATAGACAATGACCCCAAGCATACTTCCAAAGTTGTGGCAAAATGGCTTAAGGACAACRAAGTCAAGGTATTGGAGTGGCCATCACAAAGCCCTGACCTCAATCCTATAGAACATTTGTGGGCAGAACTGAAAAAGCGTGTGCGAGCAAGGAGGCCTAAAAAGCCTAAAAGGCCTAAAATTCACCCAACTTCTTTTGGGAAGCTTGTGGAAGGCTACCCACAACGTTTGACCCAAGTTAAACAATTTAAAGGCAATGCTATCAAATACTAATTGAGTGTATGTAAACTTCTGACCAACTGGGATTGTAAATAAATAAATAAAAGCTGAAATAAGTCATTCTCTCTACTATTATTCTGACATTTCACATTCTTAAAATGAAGTGGTGATCCTAACTGACCTAAGACAGGGAATCTTTACTAGGATAAAATGTATTTGGCTAAGGTGTATGTAAACTTCCGACTTTAACTGTATCTACCTAGGTTTAACATAGTTTGAGTGCATCACAAACTACCAGTACATCAAGTGTCTACACTTTCATTTACTCGTTCTCTTTGGTGGTGTCTTTCACTGTGTATTAGCTTTGGAGATTCCGGGCCGTCTCTAGCACCTTGCTAATCAGGCTTCGCTTACTCTATGTCAGTGGCATGTGGGCCAATAATAGTTAATATAATAGAGGCCAGGTAGCTCAGTGATGTGGAATTTCACATATTGGTGGTGTCTTTCACTGTGTATTAGCTTTTGGGATCCCAGGCCCCCGTATCATAAGTGTCACTAGATGGGATACAGTCCGTGTCAGGATCAGGCTTTCTGAGCTCACACTGCTCTGTGGGATTGCTTTTCCACAGCCATTAATATGTTTTATCAAGGATAATATCTCACCACTGTGGATAGCTTTATGGGTTGTTTGAAAGGTACCCAAGGTTTGAGGGTAACAAAAAACTGGATRTATCCGCAGTACAATTTTCACAGATGTCTTTGGTTTTTGGCACAATATCGTTGACTTCAGATAAGCAACATTAAAATGATTTTAGAGCAATCCATTGAGGATGATGTATAATGTTAATAGTAATAATTTGTTAATAATGATTTTAGTGGTTTATAAAATACTACAGGACATACTAGTTATGATTACCACAAACGTATAGTACCACACATGTGGGAAACCTAACATTTTGCTGATATGGCAAAATCCAGTAGAAGGCCAGGCACAAAAAGCTTAATATCCCAAATAAACTGTGCCCACATAAACTGATAAAGGGGAAAAACAGCACTGTAGACTGTTGACACCAGTCATGTTAGACTAACGTCCATTCGTGTGTGTGTGTGTGTGTCTGTACACCGCTACCTCTACGTATCCCAGCTGGCTGGGACTGCGATGGGGAGTTTGTGATTTTTGAGTGGGGTGAAGAATTGGGAGCACCACATGTCTAGGTTTCAGCTCACACACCACACACACACACACACACACACACACACACACACACACACACACACACAACACAAAACCACCACAACACACACACACAACACACCAGCAACAGGTGCGTGCAAGGGCACTGCGGTGGTTGGCAGCTCTCGTTAGCACGGGCACACTTACAGCTGTGCCACTCTCTGCCCCCTCGTACCACCAGTGAATGTGTGGTGTCATGTATAGCTGGGCATATAGGAATGGACATGCCTTCGCATTCACTCAAACTGAGCTATCGAAGCAGAACAATGATACTCTTTATTCCCAACTTTATTTATACATTATTGCTTTCCAAATGTGTGTCTGCCCTGGAAAAGCCCAATCTCATACCGGTTTTAATCTATGCTCAAACGCAGGTATCAACTCCCATCAGACCAAAACCTCCTACTGCAAGAATGTGGCAAAGAAATGTAATGTATGTCCTGAATACAAAGCGTTGTGTTGGGGCATATCCAACACAACACATCACGGAGTACCACTTTCATGCATCAAGTTATGGGTATGCTGGTCATTGGCAAGGACTAGGAGTTTTTTTTAAGGAATAAAAGACAGAATATAGCTAAGCACAGGTAAATCCTAGAGGATAACCTTGTTCAGTCTGCTTTCCACAGACATTGGAGACAAATTCATTTCAGCAGGACAATAACCAAAAACATAAGGCCAAATATACGCTGGAGTAGCTTACCAAGATGGCATTGAATGTTCCTGAGTGGCTAGTTACAGTTTTGACATAGCCCTTTCTGCAGTCTATGAAAATCACTCTCTAGTGCCTCATGGGTGGAATGTTATCATATTTTTCATAATTACATAATTAATCAACATTATTTACAAAACAAAAAAGAAATCTGCTGTTTCTATGTCAAACAGTTTTGTTGTATACAGTCTCTCGTGATCTTATAAGAGTAATATTGGATGCAAACTCAAAATTGAATACATTTCAACTCTACAGTATATCTGGTACAGGTCTCTTCTTTGTTTTAAGAACATAACCATGTCGGTGAGGTGTATGCTTTTGTTTCAAAGTAGATGTTTAAGACTAAGAATATAATGTGTGACCCTGATTTAGCCCACTGCAGTAAAAGGTTCAACGACATGAAAATCTATGGCAAGACTTACAAATGACTGTCTAGCATTATGGTTATTGTGCGTAGGCCAGTGAAACAAAAGCTCTATTTAATCCCTTTGAAATTTAGGCTGTAACACAAGAAAATGTTAAAAAGTCAAAGGTGTGAATACTTTCTGAAGGCACTATAGGTATT
>NC_036838.1:15062759-15069597 GCF_002910315.2 Salvelinus sp. IW2-2015
TTAGTGGTTTATAAAATACTACAGGACATACTAGTTATGATTACCACAAACGTATAGTACCACACATGTGGGAAACCTAACATTTTGCTGATATGAAAAAATCCAGTAAGAGTTGGCAGCCCCTCGTTAGCACGGGCATCACCTTACAGCTGTGCCACTCTCTGCCCCCCTCGTACCACCAGTGAATGTGTGGTCGAGTCATGTATAGCTGGGCATATAGGAATGGACATGCCTTCGCATTCACTCAAACTGAGCTATCGAAGCAGAACAATGATACTCTTTATTCCCCAACTTTATTTATACATTATTGCTTTCCCAAATGTGTGTCTGCCCTGGAAAAGCCCAATCTCATGACCGGTTTTMATCTATGCTCAAACGCCAGGTATCAACTCCCATCAGACCAAAACCTCCTACTGCAAAGAATGTGGCAAAGAAATGTAATGTATGTCCTGAATACAAAGCGTTGTGTTTGGGGCATATCCAACACAACACATCACGGAGTACCACTYTTCATGCATCAAGTTATGGGTATGCTGGTCATTGGCAAGGACTAGGGAGTTTTTTTTAAGGATAAAAAGAAACAGAATATAGCTAAGCACAGGTAAAATCCTAGAGGATAACCTTGTTCAGTCTGCTTTCCAACAGACATTGGGAGACAAATTCACCTTTCAGCAGGACAATAACCAAAAACATAAGGCCAAATATACGCTGGAGTAGCTTACCAAGATGGCATTGAATGTTCCTGAGTGGCCTAGTTACAGTTTTGACATAGCCCTTTCCTGCAGTCTAATGACTAAATCACTCTCTAGTGRCCTCATGKGTGGAATGTTATTCATATTTTTCATAATTACATAATTAATCAACATTATTTACAAAAACAAAAAYGAAATCTGCTGTTTCTATGTCAAACAGTTTTGTTGTAATTCAGTCTTCKGTGATCTATATAAAGAGTAATATTGGGATGCAAACTCAAAATTGAATACATTTCAACTCTACAGTATATCTGGTACAGGTCTCTTCTTTGTTTTAAGAACATAACCATGTCGGTGAGGTGTATGCTTTTGTTTCAAAGTAGATTTGTTTAAGACTAAGAAATATAATGTGTGACCCTGATTTAGCCCACTGCAGTAAAAGGTTCAATCGACATGAAAATCTATGGCAAGACTTACAAATGACTGTCTAGCATTATGGTTATTGTGCGTAGGCCAGTGAAACAAAAGCTCTATTTAATCCCTTTKAAATTYAGGCTGTAACACAAGAAAATGTKKAAAAAGTCAAAGGGTGTGAATACTTTCTGAAGGCACTATAGGTATGTATCTGATGAGGGAGAAGTAAAAAATATTTGCACTGCCAASACGAGACCAACATCCATCATAAAGTCAAGACACTGAAAAGATACTGCATTAACCTGACWAGATCTGAAGTACTTTTGTTAAACAGTGTGACGTCCGTCGTTAAATGAAGACCAAGGTGTACATTTTCTTTATTAAAATGTTCCACCAAAAAAAACAATAAACAACTCAACGAACGAAAAGCTTAGGAGTGCAACCCATGCAACAAACAAAGACAAGATCCCACAACTGAAGGTGGGAAAAAGGGCTGCCTAATATGATCCCCAATCAGAGACAACAATAGACAGCTGCCTTTGATTGGGAACCATACTCGGCCAACAAAGAAATATAAACATAGATTTCCCACCCTAGTCACACCCTGACCTACCAAATAGAGAATTTAAAGGATCTCTAAAGTCAGGGTGTGACAAACAGTCAACGAGAGCCTGGAATGGCCGATGAACGTGAGTACTACATTTACCGTTTATAAGACCATATTACAATTATACAGACTACTATATTTTTGACATTCATTTGCAAGACCTAAGTATACTGCATTTGGACTGAGGTCAGGGATGGGGTGGGGCAGCTATGGTTTGCTTGGGATCTCGGGGTGGGAGTGGTTGAAGAAATGTAAAATCTAAATCACATTTTATTGTCACATGCACATGGTTAGCAGATGTTAATGTGAGTGTAGCGAAATGCTTGTGCTTCTAGTTCCAACAGTGCAGTAATATTTAACAATTCTGAACAACTACCGAATACACAACAAATCTAACAAGTAATCTAACAATTCCCAACAACTACCTAATACACACAAATCTAAAGGGGTGAATGAGAATATGTACATATAAATATATGGATGAGCGATGGCCGAGCGGCATAGGAAAAATACAGTATATAAACTTCAGCAAAAATAGAAACGTCCCTTTTTCATGACCCTGTCTTTCAAAGATAATTCGTAAAAATCCAACAACTTTACAGATCTTCACTGTAAATGGTGTAAACACTGTTTCCCATGCTTGTTCAATGAACCATAAACACCAGAGAGATACAGTAGACGGCACACGTCAAACGTGAGATTTATGACCCTACCTTTATGGTCCGGTGTGTATGCCCATATATAGGCATCCTGCAGGACATCCTGTCAGGAAGTTCTCACGCTCTCTAGGGAGTGCCCATATATGTACATCCTGTCAGGAAGTTCTCACACGTTAGAGTGGAGTTTATTTAACCAGATAGTGCATCTGTTTCTTTGAAGCTGTCATGATGATTGATGTGTAGGGACTCGTTGAACTGGGGGATGTGTTTTGAACATTTCAAAGAGTATGGCCCCCCCTGTTGTAGTGACCTTAGGGCTGTTGTCTATGAAACAGGAATGTCCGGGGTTATTGGGGGCAGCCGCATTATAAATAAGAGCTGAACACTACAAGCGACATCGATAAACCCCAGAACACTAAACAAGAAATTAAAATAAACATTAAATAACAAATGAAACATGTCACCTAGGCCAATTGTAGGTGTACTTTGTGCCTTTTGTCAAGAACACCATGACAAAACCATCGAAGACATTCTGTGTGATGCCGCTGATTGTTTTAAAGGTTTTGTAAGTAAGTTGTAACAGGCCTCATTCAGCAGTCTACAGATTAACCTAGAGACACCAAAACATCAATGTTTAGAGAAGCTTGGAGATTATTCCACATGTAAGGGCCAAAGAGCTGATTTACCTAACTCTGTACAGACCAAAGGAATTTCCAGAGTTAGCAATCCCTGACACGGTGTATTATAACTCTGACTCGTACGTCTAATGGTTATCGTAGATGTTAGCTACAGAGGGAGTTTACAGTATGTTAAAGAGCTTTATAAAGGCAAAGAGAGCAACAAATTGACCCACGTGACCTCAAAGAGGGGCCCCCTACTTTATAATATGCAGGGATGCAGGGATGTGTACTGAACCTGTACCCATTATAAAACAAAATTATCTATGGTCAAATGCATCTAAAGGTTTTAATGAAGTGGCAGCTGCATTCATATAGATTATTTCAACATAGTCTAGAACCAGTAAGAACATAGTTTGAATGATCTGCTTTGTACTATTAAGCAAGAGGCCTGGCCTATTTCTATAGAAGAAGCCCCTTTTTATATCCGGCATCTTAATTAACTAACACATCAATATGTTTTTTAAAAGTCATCTTAACGTCTATACTAATACAACTTCAATCATTAGAATAATTGTTGTACACTCTAGAAAACAACATATACCTAGGTTTACACGTATTCAATAATAATTTAAGGTCAATAAAGATTTTATGCAAAATAACAAATGAATAGCATAATGTAGTTCAGATATAGTGTCACGCCCTGACCTTAGAGAGCCTTTTTATGTCTCTATTTGGTTTGGTCAGGGTGTGATTTGGGGTGGGCATTCTATGTTTTTGTTTTCTATGATTTTGTATTTCTATGTTTTTGCCGGGTATGGTTCTCAATCAGGGACAGCTGTCTATTATTGTCTCTGATTGGGAACCATACTTAGGTAGCCCTTTCCCTCCTTTCAGTGTGGGAAGTTAACATTGTTTGTGGCACATAGCCCTTAAGCTTCACGGTTGTTTTTGTATAGTTTATTGTTTTTTGTCGGCGTCATCCTAATAAAAAAAGGAATATGTACACTCACAACGCTGCGTGTACTCTATCGTCCACCTGTCACGCCCTGACCTTAGATATCTCTAAGGTTTTTCTATATATTTTGGTTAGGTCAGGGTGTGACTAGGGTGGGTACGCTAGTTTGTATGTCTAGGGTTTTTGAATGTCTAGGGGTGTTGTATGTCTAGGGGTTTTGTATGTCTATGTTGGCCTGATATGGTCCCCAATCAGAGACAGCTGTTTATCGTTGTCTCTGATTGGGGATCATATTTAGGTAGCCATTTCCCTCTTTGGTGTTGTGGGATCTTGTCTACAGTAAGTTGCCTTTGTGCACTCCAGTAGCGTTTCGTTTGTGCTTTTTGTTGTTTTGTTTAATGAGTTTCTCTTTATTAAAATCATGTGGAACTCTATGCACGCTGCGCCTTGGTCTCATCTTTACGACGATCGTGACACCACCCTGCTGATCATGCTCTATCTGAACTACATTATGCTTTCATTATTTTGCATAAAATCTTTATTGACCTTAAATTATTAAACTCAGTAAAACTAAGTATATGTTGTTTTCTAGAGTGTACAAAAATTATTCTAATGATTGAAGTTGTATTAGTATAGACTGACTTTTAAAAAACATATTGATGTGTTAGTTAATTAAGATGCCGAATATAAAAAGGGGCTTCTTCTATAGAAATAGGCCAGGCCTCTTGCTTAATAGTACAAAGCAGATCATTCAAACTATGTTCTTACTGGTTCTAGACTATGTTGAAATAATCTATATGAATGCAGCTGCCACTTCATTAAAACCTTTAGATGCATTTGACCATAGATAATTTTGTTTTATAATGGGTACAGGTTCAGTACACATCCCTGCATCCTCTATTATAAAGTAGGGGGCCCCTCTTTGAGGTCACGTAGGTCAATTTGTTGCTCTCTTTGCCTTTATAAAACTATTTTACATACTGTAAACTCCCTCTGTAGCTAACATCTACAATAACCATTAGACGTACGAGTCAGAGTTATCATACACTGTGTCAGGGATTGCTAACTCTGGAAATTCCTTTGGTCTGTACAGAGTTAGGTAAATCAGCTCTTTGGCCCTTACATGTGGAATAATCTCCATGCTTCTCTAAACATTGATGTTTTGGTGTCTCTAGGTTAATCTGTAGACTGCTGAATGAGGCCTGTTACAACTTACTTACAAAACCTTTAAAACTTGTTAGGGATAGGGGGCAGTATTCGGAAGTTTGGAAGACTGAGGTGCCCAAAGTAAACTACCTGCTACTCAGGCCCAGAAGCTAGGATATGCATATGCATGGTAGTATTGGATAGAAAACACTCTAAAGTTTCTAAAACTGTTAAGATTATGTCTGTGAGTGTAACAGAACTGATTTGGCAGGCGAAAACACGAGGACCCATTTTTTCACATACGTTTTATTTGGGTCTTTTCATTTAAATCAAATCAAATCAAGTTTATTTTATATAGCCCTTCGTACATCAGCTAATATCTCGAAGTGCTGTACAGACACCCAGCCTAAAACCCCAAACAGCAAACAATGCAGGTGTAGAAGCACGGTGGCTAGGAAAAACTCCCTAGAAAGGCCAAAACCTAGGAAGAACCTAGAGAGGAACCAGGCTTGAGGGGTGGCCAGTCTCTCTTCTGGCTGTGCTGGGTGGAGATTATAACAGAACTATGCCAAGATGTTCAAAAATGTTCATAAGTGACAAGCATGGTCAAATAATAATCATGAATAATTTTCAGTTTGGCTTTTCATAGCCGATCATTAAGAGTTTGAACAGTAGGGGTTCCATAACAGCAGGCAGAACAGTTGAAACTGGAACAGCAGCAAGGCCAGGTGGACTGGGGACAGCAAGGAGTCATCATGCCCCGGTTTGCCGTGACGTTGGTCCTAGGGCTCAGGTTCTCCGAGAGAGAGAAAGAAAGAGAGAAACGAGAGAATTAGAGAGAGCATACTTAAATTCAACAGGACACTGGATAAGATAGGAGAAGTATCCAGGTATAACCAACTGACCCTAGCCCCCCGACACATAAACTACTGCAGCATAAATACTGGAGGCTGAGCAGGAGGGTCAGGAGACACTGTGGCCCCATCCGATGATACCCCCGGACAGGGCCAAACAGGAAGGATATAACCCACCCACTCTGCCAAAGCACAGCCCCCACACAACTAGAGGGATATCTTCAACCACCAACTACAATCCTGAGACAAGGCCGAGTATAGCCACAAAGATCTCCACCACAGCACAAACCAAGGGGGGGCGCCAACCCAGACAGGAAGATCACGTCAGTAACTCAACCACTCAAGTGACGCACCCTCCTAGGGACGGCATGAAAGAGCACCAGTAAGCCAGTGACTCAGCCCTGTAAATAGGGTTAGGGGCAGAGAATCCAGTGGAGAGAGGGGAACCGGCCAGGCAAGAGACAGCAAGGGCGGTTCGTTGCTCCAGAGCCTTTCCGTTCACCTTCACACTCCTGGGCCAGACTACACTCAAATCATATGACCTACTGAAGAGATAAGTCTTCAGTAAAGACTTAAAGGTTGAGACCGAGTCTGCGTCTCTCACATGTAGGCAGACTATTCCATAAAAATGGAGATCTATACGGAGAAAGCCCTGCCTCCCGCTGTTTGCTTAGAAATTCTTAGGGAAATTTAGGAGCCTGCGTCTTTGGTGACCGTAGCGTACGTGAGGTATGTACGGCAGGACCAACTCGAAAGATAGGTAGGAGCAAGCCCATGTAATCGCTTTAATAGGTTAACAGTAAAACTTGAAAATCAGCCCTTGCCTAAAGGAAGCCAGTGTAGGGAGGCCTAGCACTGGCAGTAATATGATCAAATTTCTTGGTTTAGTCA
>NC_036838.1:15069622-15082154 GCF_002910315.2 Salvelinus sp. IW2-2015
AGCATTATAAATAAGAGCTGAAAACTACAACGCATCGATAAACCCCAGAACACATAAACAAGAAATTAAAATAAACCAAACTTAAATAACAAATGAAACATGTCACCTAGGCCAATTGTAGGTGTACTTTGTGCTTTTTGTAAAGAACACCATGAAAAACCATCGAAGACATTCTGTGTGATGCCGCTGATTGTTTTAATGGAGCGCTGGATATGAGTATGGACATATGGGTTATATTTCCAACCGGAGATTCAACTGTGAAGATTCGCAGACAGCGGCCACAGCCCCCTTCACAAACAAAACCCGGGTTTTTCTCCTGCGCTGCGTATGAGAGAATGGATTAAGATACGGCGTCGCCGCTATGCCAGATCGAACACTCTGAGGGGACAACCGCTGCCACGGTACCGCGCTAGACAGAGGAAGTGTGCAGGGCGAGAATGATTTGAAAGCCATAAGATTCTCAGTGGCGTGTAGTCCGTTTGATGTGTGCTGCTACTGTATCTCATCATAACAATTAATGAACATGCACCTGTGGAATGGTTGTTAAGCACATAACAGTTTACAGACGGTAGCAATGAAGGTCACAGTTATGAAAACTTAGGACACTAAAGAGGCTTTTCTACTGACTCTGAAAAACACAAACAAAAGAAAGATGCCCAGGGTCCTCTCATAACTGCGTGAACGTGCCTTAGGCATGCTGCAAGGAGGCATGAGGACTGCAGATGTGGCCTGGGCAATAAATTGCAATGTCCGTACTGTGAGACGCCTAAGACAGCGCTACAGGGATCCAGGAAGGACAGCGATCGTCCTCGCAGTGCAGACCACGTGTAACAACACCTGCACAGGATCGGTACATCGAATATCACACCTGCAGGACAGGTACAGCATGGCAACAACAACTGCCTGATGTTACACCAGGAATGCACAATCTGCAATAGGCTGAGAGAGGCTGGACTGAGGGCTTCTAGGCCTGTTGTAAGGCAGGTCTCACCGGACATCACCGATAACAACGTCGCCTAATGAGCACAAACCCACCGTCCCTGGAGCAGGGGTGATGGTCGGATTAGCGTTAATCGTCATAGAAATGAGCATTAACCAAGGACTGTACTCTGGAGTGGGATCGATTTGGAGGTGGAGGGTCCGTAATGGCTGGGGCGGTGTGTCACAGCATCACTGGACTGAGCTTGTTGTCAAACTCAACGCTGTGCGTTACAGGGAAGACATCCTCCTCCCTCAGTGGTTACCCTTCCTGCAGGCTCATCCTGACATGATCCTCCAGCATGAGACAATGCCACCAGCCATACTGTTCATTCTGTGCGTGATTTCCGCCAAGACAGGAATGTCAGTGTTCTGCCATGTCCAGCGAATAGCCCGGATCTCAATCCCATTGAGCACGTCTGGGACCTGTTGGATCGGAGGGTGAGGGCTAGGGCCATTCCCCAGAAAATGTTCAGGAACTTGCAGGTGCCTTGGTGGAAGACTGGGGTAACATCTCACAGCAAGAATTGCAAATCTGGTGCAGTCCATGAGGAGGAATGCACTGCAGTTCTTAATAAAGCTGGTGCCACACCCCTTTGTTCAGGGACACATTATTTCATTTCTGTTTGTCACATGTCTGTGGAACTTGTTCAGTTTATGTCTGTGTTGAATCTTTGTTATGTTCATACAAATATTACACATGTTAAGTTTTGCTAAAAATAAACGCAGTTGACAGTGAGAGGACGTTTTCTTTTTTTGCTGAGTTTACATTTGATATGAGTAATGTAAGATATGTAAACATTATTAAAGTGGCATTATTGAAGTGGCATTGTTTAAACTGACTAGTGATCTATTTATTAAACTGTCCAGTGATCGGGTCTCAATGTGGGCAGCAGCCTCTATGAGTTAGTGATTGCTGTTTTGCAGTCTGATGGCATTGAGATTGAGAAACAGCTTCTCTCAGTCCCAGCTTTGATGCACCTGTACTGACCTCACTTCTGGATGATAGCTGTGTGAATAGGCCAGTGGCTCGGTTGGTTGTTGTCCTTGATCTTTTTGGCCTTCCTGTGACATCGGTGCTGTAGGTGTCATGGAGGGTAGGTAGTTTGGCACCGGTGATGCGTGGTGCAGACCGCCCCACCTCTGGAGAGCCTTGCGGTTGAGGGTGATGCAGTTGCGTACCAGGCTGTGATACAGCCGAACAGGATGCTCTCGATTGTGCATCTGTAAAGGTTTGTCAGGGTTTTGGGTGACAAGCCAATTTCATCAGCCTACTCAGGTTGAAGAGGCGCTATTGTCTTGGTGCGTGGACCATTTCAGTTTGTCTGTAATGTGTACGCCCAGGAACTTAAAACTTCCCCTTTCTCCACTGCTGACCCTTCGATGTGGATATGGGGGTGCTCCCTCTGCTGTTTCCTGAAGTCCACGATCATCTCCTTTGTTTTTGTACATGTTGAGTGAGAGGTTGTTTTCCTGACACCACACTCCAAGAGCCCTCACTTCCTCCCTGTAGGCTGTCTCGTCGCTGTTGGTGATCAAGCCCACTACTGTTGTGTCTTCTGCAAACTTGGTGATTGAGTTGGAGGCGTGCATGGCCACGCAGTCGTGGTGAACAGGGAGTACAGGAGAGGGCTGAGCACACAACCTTGTGGGCCTCAGTGTTGAGGGTCAGTGAAGTGGAGATGTTGTTTCTACCTCACCACCTGGGGGCGGCCCGTCAGGAAGTCCAGGACCCAATTGCACAGGGCGGGGTCAAGACCCAGGGACTCAAGCTTAATGAGTTTGGAGGGATCCTTGACTAGTCTCTCAAAGCACTTCATGATGACAGAAGTGAGTGCTACGGGGCAGTAGTAATTTAGTCTGCGCATGCTCTGTGGATGTGGCTAGGGATGCCGTCTGGACCGTCAGCCTTGCGAGGGTTAACATATTTAAATGTTTTACTCACGTCAGCCACTGAGAAGGAGAGGGGGGGCGCAGACTTTGTTAGCGAGCCGCGACGGTGGCACAGTGCTATCCTCAAAGCGGGCAAAGAAGGTGTTTAGTTTGTCTGGAAGCGTGACGTCGTTATCCGATACGTGGCTGTTTTTGTTGACCGTGATTGTCTGTAGACCCTGCCACATACGTCGTTGAATTGCGACTCCACTTGTCCCTGTACTGGCATTTCGCTTGTTTGATTGCGTTGCGGAGGGAATAACTACACTGTTTTATATTCAGCCATATCGCCAGACCTCTTTCCATGGTTAAATGCGGTGGATCACGCTTTCAGTTTTTCGCAAATGCCACCATCCATCCAAGCTTTCTGGTTAGGTAGGCTTTAATAGTCACAGTGGTTACGACAACTCCAATGCACTTATTTAATAAACGCACTCACTGAGTCAGCGTATAGATCAATGTCGTTCTTTGAGACTGACTGGATCAATATTCCAGTCCACGTGATCAAAACACAACTTGGAGAGTGGCTTCCGATTGGTCAGTCCAGCGTTGAATGGTTCTCGTCACTGGTACATAGACATTTCTGTCTATAAGCCGGGATGACAAGATGGCGTCGTGGTCGGATTTGCCGAAGGGAGGCGGGGGAGGGCTTTGTATGCATCGCGGAAGTTAGAGTAGCAGTGGTCGAGAGTATTAGCCCTACGTGTCGTGCAATCAATATGCTGATAAAATTTAGGTAACATTGATTCAAATTTGCTTTGTTAAAATCCCCAGCTACAATAAATGCTGCCTCTGGTGGTTTCCAGTTTACATAGAGTTGAGCATCATGCGTTGTTAATCATAAAGCATACACCCCGCCCTTCCTCTTCCCAGAGACGTGTTTATCTCTGTCGGCGCGATGCATGGAGAAGCGGGTGGCTGGACCGATTCCGACAACATATCCCGTGAGAGCCATGTTTCTGTGAAACAGAGAATGTTAGTCTCTGATGTCTCTCTGGAAGGCAACCCTTGCTCGAATTTCGCTACCTTGTTTTACTAAATTATAGTGCAATTTCAAATAAAAACATTTATTTACTAAATAAATATATGGAAATAAAGTGCAATGAAATTGACACCACACAGCACCTGCCAATCAATTTAAGTGTGCATTGCTAATAGTGTTTATTTATCTACAGAACATCAACCCGGTATGTAAAGCAGAGGATGAGACACACCAGTCTGACAATGGTGAAGATTTTCAATGGCTTCAGCTAAAAAATTGTTATACAATTAAGAAATCACACAGATCCTGCCAATCCACTAGAGTGCGCATAACTTATGTTTATTTATCTACAGAACTTTTTAATCTGGTATGTGAAGCAGAGGACGAGACACAGCAGTTCGAGTATGGTGAGGATTTTCAATGGCTTCAGCTAAAATATACACTGTGTATACAAAACTTTACGAACACCTGCTCTTTCCATGACACAGGTGACCAGGTGAATCCAGGTGAAAGCTATGATCCCTTATGGATGTCACTTAAATCCACTTCAATCAGTGTAGATGTTTTTTAAAGTTTTTTTAAGCCTTGAGACAATTGAAACACGGATTGTGTAGGTGTGACATTCAGAGGGCGAATGAGCAAGACAAAATATTTAATTGCCTTTGAACGGGGTATGGTGGTAGGTGCCAGGCGCACACCTTGCAGAGTCCATGCCCTGACGAATCGAGGCTGTTCTGTGGGGAAATGGTGGTATATAGGTGTTACTGTAGGTGTTCCTAATGTTGGTATACTCAGTGTAGTTACGAAATTAAGAAACCACACAGCACCTGCCAAACCACTGAAGTACGCATTGCTAATAGTGTTTATTTATCTACAGAACCTTTAAAACTGGTATGTAGGCCTCCCAAGTGGTGCAGCGGCCTATGCCACTGCATCGCAGTGCTAGAGGCATCACTTCAGACCCAGGTTCAATCCCAGGYTGTATCACAACCGGCCGTGATCGGGACTCCCTTAGGGCAGTACACAATTGGCCCGATTGTATTTTACCCCCTTTTTCTTYACAATTTCAATTYTGTCTCATCACTGCAACTCCCCAACGGGCTCGGAAGGTGAAGGTCAAGTCATGCATCCTTCGAAACAAGACCCGCCTAACCACGTTTCTTAACACCCGACCACTTAACTAGGAAGCCAGCCGCAACAATGTGACGGAGGAAACACCGTTCACCTGACGACTGAGGTCAGCCTCAGTCCACCACAAGGAGTCGCTAGAGCGCAATGAGTCAAGTAAAGCGCGAATTATGGGCGTTATTTCCGGTTCGAAGTAAACAAACAGTTTCTTCATTCATTCATTCATTCATGAAGAGCTTGCTAAACTAATAATGATGTGGGAACACAACCTGACAGAGATCCAAAAGGGTAATATCAGCCTACCTTTACCCTCCATAATTGATGGTTGGGAAGATGCCATGAAGAAGTGGCCTCGTATCACGTACGGTAGCATATTTATTTACTTTGTTGAATCCATAGCTGGCGATGGTAAGGCGATGAGCAACTTAAAAAGTTGAGGCGTACCAATACCTACACAGTAACAAAGTCGGTCAGGTGTTATTGAAGGATGTTGGAGACGACCTTGTCTACCTAAAAGCAGACATAGAGCCGAGTCAGAGCCTGCACGCATCTCATCACAAGGTCAGTAAAGTAACGACCAAAAATGACATGAATGCGCAGGACAACAGGTACTCCAGGAGAGGTTTGAGAAACACTGGGTTAGATAATAACTATAAAAATATTTTCTTCAATGTAGGTTGAGAGTGCAGTCAGGCAAGGCGAAACAGGAATGGCATGCACTGATGTGCAAAGGAAGTGGAACTTAGGTGTGAGGAAGAATGTAGGGCTGAGGAAGGGGAAACACATTCATTTTAAACACCACAGACCCACCACACATGTCCAGGCCCATCAACGTCATCACAGGAGGATTCCACAACCTCGCCTGACTTTTTAGGAACCATGCAGAGTTCACAAGCCACATCAACTCCTCGGTAATGGCCCCACTATTTCGGCTCCAGACAAATGGTCTTCTTCAGCTAAGTTACAGAGCAGATGTAGACAGCAGCAGCGGCAGGCCCAAGCCAACATGATTCAGCCCACGTGAACACACTGTGTCACACTCAACACAGCACATCACTAACCTGTAGGAAGCGCACAATGTTTTATGAGGCCTACATAAAATTATCCCCTACAAGCAGCTACATTGATGGAAGAAATCAAGATCCAAAGTGCTTCACAAGTCCCCAAACGAAACACCACAGATCCCAAATAAATTGGAAATTAGCATTTGTACCCAACATTCACTGGCAATACAGCAACAAAGCATGGCAAAGAAAATGAGGTCAATGTCATCACACTCCTGGAGAGCAGAAGGCATGTTGTGGAGAACAGAGGCCTGGTGGTGCACCCTGACCATCCTTGGTTGGGAGCCAGCCCAGATGGGATCCTTGATGCAACACAGCTCCTTGAGATCATGTGCCCCTTCAAGAGTTCCACGTCTCTGACAGAGTTTTTGAGTTGGCCAAATGGTGACATCAAAAGCTTGGACGATGGACAGTACCTAATTCGCCCCAATGGCAAAGATGGATACTACCTTCAGGTGGGTAAAAATGTTTTCAAGAAAATAAATTATTAGCTGTACAATTACAATTATTGAACAAATCATACTAATCAGAATTTTGTGTCAATGTGCTTTCTTATTCCTTCTTTCAGTCACAAGTGACCATGATGTGCCTGGGCCTAGAGAGCTTTATTCACCCCCTTTGCTATGAAGCCCCTAAATAAGATCTGGTGCAACCAATTACCTTCAGAAGTCACATAATTAGTTAAATAATGTCCACCTGTGTGCAATCTGTCACATGATCTGTCACATGATCTCAGTATAAATACACTTGTTCTGAAAGGCCCCAGTGTCACGCCCTGGCCTTAGTTATCTTTGTTTTCTGTAATATTTTGGTTAGGTCAGGGTGTGACAGGGGGGATGTTTGTGTATAGTTGTCTCGTCTGGGGTGGTTGTATGGTATAGGGGGTTTTGGTAGAGTGTGTGGGTTTGTGTTGAGTGTAGGTGTCTATGGTTGCCTGGATGGTTCTCAATCAGAGACAGCTGTCATTCATTGTCTCTGATTGGGAGCCATATTTTAGGCAGCCATAGACAGTAGGCTTTTGTGGGTAATTGTCTATGTGTAGTGTTTAGTGTCAGCACTATTTGTTTGAAGAGCTTCACGGTCGTCTGTTTGTTGTTTTGTTCGTCTTCATAATAAAGGAAGATGTCTTTCTATCACGCTGCGCCTTGGTCCTCTATTCAAAGTTACGACGATCGTGACACCCAGAGTCTGCAACACCACTAAGCAAGGGGCACCACCAAGCAAGCTGCACTGTGAAGACCAATGAGCGCTCCAAATAGGTCAGGGACAAAGTTGTGGAGAAGTACAGATCAATTTTTTTTCATTCATCTCAAATTTTGAACATCACACGGAGCACCATTAAATCCATTATAAAAATGTTTTAAGAATATGACACCACAACAATCCTGCCAAGAGAGGGACGCCCGCCAAAACTCACGGACCAGGCAAGGAGGGCATTAATCAGAGGGTGGAGGAAGCCAGCCGTGCTGAAACAGGTGCAGTCAGTGGATGACTTGTACCCGGCCGAAGACTACAACGCTCTGTCCCGAGAGCCCACCGAGGAGGATCTTCAGTGGCTAAGGAACCGTCTCGGGGGCCTCCCTGTCATCCCTGTCTGTGGCTGACATTGTTATAAAAACAAGGGCACCTGGGGCATGCAGGCATCCTGGCTGGCATGGTGCTATCGGTGGAGCAGCAGGAGGCTGTACGACGGGCAACGTTTCGATAGCGCACCAACCCCAACTGGCACACCGTGAGGTTAGGAAGGTTGAACGGCCAGCAATTATGGCGCAGTGGTTATGGCCAAGCACATTACGCCGTCGGTGCTAAAAAGGGTCCTCAGATCGCATTCGTTGGATCGGGTGTTGTCTGTAAAGTGGGGAACAGATAACGAAGAGGAGGGCATCAAGGCATTCAAAATGGCTACAGGGATGGATGTGCAGGAGTCAGGGCTCTGGGTCACGGGGTCTGGGATACTGTGTGCCTCACCGGATGGTCTGATGGGCACCACAGCGGTGGTGGTCAAGTGTCCCTATGGTGCAAAGGACTTTACCATTGAAGAGGCAGTGAAGTTGAACGATTTCTATAACAAGGAGGTAGGGTCTTACAGCCTCTGTGAAGACCATCCTTTTTTATTTGTAGTTCACCTTCTTTTAACCAGGTAGGCCAGTTGAGAACAAGTTCTCATTTACAACTGCGACATGGCCAAGATAAAGCAAAGCAGTGTGATAAAAACAACAACACAGAGTTACACATGGGATAAACAAATGTAAGGTCAATAATAGAAAAATATATAAACAGTGTGTGCAAATGTAGAAAGGCAATAAATAGGCCATAGTGGCGAAATAATTACAATTTAGCATTAACACTGGAGTGATAGATGTGCAGATGATGATGTACAAGTAGAGATACTGGAGTGCAAAAGAGCAAAAAAATATATAATATGGGGATGAGGTAGTTGGGTGGGCTATTTACAGATGGGCTGTGTACAGGTGCAGTGATCGGTAAGCTGGTCTGACAGCTGATTCTTATAGTTAGTGAGGGAGATATAAGACTCCAGCTTCAGTTACTTTTGCAATTCGTTCCAGTCATTGGCAGCAGAGAACTGGAAGGAAAGGCGGCCAAAGCAGGTGTTGGCTTTGGGGATGACCAGTGAAATATACCTGCTGGAGCACGTGCTATGGTGGGTGTTGCTATGGTAACCAGTGAGCTGAGATAAAGCAGGGCTTTACCTAGCAAAGACTTATAGATGATCTGAAACCAGTGGGTTTGGCGACGGATATGTAGCGAGGGCCAGTCAACGAGAGCATACAGGTCGCAGTGGTGGGTAGTATATGGGGCTTTAGGGACAACGGATGGCACTGTGATAGACTACATCCAATTTGCTGAGTAGAGTGTTGGAGGCTATTTTGTAAATTACATCGCCAAAGCCAAGGATCGGTAGGATAGTCAGTTTTACGAGGGTATGTTTGGCAGCATGAGTGAAGGATGCTTTGTTGCAAAATAGGAAGCCGATTCTAGAGATGCTTAACTTGAGTCTGGAAGGAGATCCTTACTGGCACCAGGTCCACGGTTAGCTCCACATCACTGGAAGGGGCACCTGTTTCTTCATTTTGTGGACCAGCAAAGCCTCCATCACCATCACCATCCAGCGTGACAACCTCTGACAGACTCATATTGCAACTCTTTGTCAGTACCTGTTTTCAGGGAAGCCAATGGCCCAAAGATATTCCACATAGTTCATACACACACACTACACTCCCAGAATAAGTTATATTAGTTTTGCTCAAAGCAGCCAACTAAAGTAATGTAGTTAACTTTATCATGGGCACAGTGGGAATTTATATCTGTGATGTTTAAATGATTTCTTAACCCCTGTGTCTTACTTGCTGAAGGCCACAGTCATCCCTGCCTGTACCTGACATTGATGAAAAACAAGTGAACAATGAATAACGATCATACACAAACAATAGGCTCCTAGAATAGGTAATATTACATTCAAGTTTTGCTCCAAGCAGCCAACTAAACCAATCGCAAAGGTTGGTCTGAGTGCATCTCCTCAGTAGTAGAACACAATTCACGTTACATTTTATCATCAGCACAGTGGGAATTTATATCTGTTATGTTTAAATTGTCTAACCCCCAGAGTGAGAGGCAGGGAGATACCAAGTCAGTTGTCCAACTGAATGTATTCAACTGAGTCAGAGAGGTGCGGGGGGCTGCCTTAATCGACATCCATGTCTTCGGCGCCCAGGTAGAGTACATCACTTCCAGAATTTCTCTTTGCTGAGGGTGGTGTTGATCACATGCACTGCTTCTCATGGGGTGAGCCTGATGTTCTGCATGTCACGCCTCATGTCTGCACCACTTGGGCTCCCGAGTGGCGCAGCGGTCTAAGGCACTGCATCTCAGTGCAAGAGGCGTCACTACAGTCCCTGGGTCGAATCCAGGCTGAATCACATCTGGCCTTGATTGGGAGTCCCATAAGGCGGCGCACAATTTACGCAGCGTCGTCCAGATTTGGCCGGAGTCGGCCGGTATTGTAAATAAGGATTTGTTCTTAACTGACTTGCCTAGTAAAATAAAGGTTAAATAAAAATCTATTAAAAAAAAATATGGGGAAAAGGGGACATCAAGTCAAAATCTACAAATTCAATGTTTGATACAATATTGGATCATATTTGACAATGTAAGGGTCCTATGTGTAGCTGGTGTAGCAAGTCAGGCGCAGGACAGCAGATATGAGTAATGAAAGTACTTCACTCAAAAAATACAAATATACAAGGCAACAATGATAGCCCACAAACACGGACCGAATTACAATAAACAATCACTCACGAACACAACATGGGGGACAGAGGGTTAAATAATAAACAAGTAATTGGTTGAGTGAAGCCAGGTGTGATAACATTTACATTTACATTTAAGTCATTTAGCAGACGCTCTTATCCAGAGCGACTTACAAGTTGGTGCATTCACCTTATGATGTCCAGTGGAACAACCACTTTACAATAGTGCATCTNTTAGAAGACATCATGTTAAAGTTACTACTTAGCTTCGGCTGTTGAAGGTGCTGACGAACCATGTCCAGATAAAGCGTCCGGAGTGAAAAAGTTGAATGAGGGAAAAAAGTTGTGATGGAAAAACTAAAAATATAAACGTAAAGTTGTCAGCTAGCAAAGCAAAGCTAGCAAAGTAAAGTTGGCAACAAAACGCACAGCAACACGTCTGCAAATTCAAGAGGATTTAGCCTGTTGCTTGGCTCCAGCCATTGGAAGCTCAGTGCATGTACAAAGAAAAATAACAATTCAACCATTGATGGATGGTGACGAAAATAATGACATTGCAAGTAGTCATGTTAAGGTTTTCAATGTTTTATTGACGGAGTTTTATGGATTTGCAAATGACTGTGCATTATATGATGCCGTAATAGGGAAGAGGATCTGATCATTCCTATTGGTATTCTTGATCAATTCTTGATCCAAAAAGACACACACACCTGTTATGGGGTTAATTGAGAGATGTAAATTTACATAAATTCAGTAAATTGAGAGATTAATAAAAAAAAGTGTTATCACATTAACATCAAAATCGTTCAGAATGTACCTGTTTTCAGTATAGAATGACATGTATACAGATTATATTACAACTTTTTGTGTTTTGTCTTAATGATTGTTCTTTAGTAAATAGGAAACTCAGCAGTGTGTTAGTCCGAGAAACATGAATTAGATAGATGTTTTATGTTTGTGAAACCTTGAAATGTACACAATGAGAAGTGTAACAATTTTGTAACAACAGTTTTGAATGGGTAATTGTATCAAATATATATCATTGTATGTTTGAATTAGAGCTTCTTTAAAAAATTTCATCACCACCTGGTAAACACATTCTTGTAAGTTGGAACTACTCTACGTGATTATATGGGGCTGCTGTACAGATTTGAGCACTTGACAAGACGTTGACATTTCTGGGTGTGTCTCACCTGTAACATAATAATAATAAAGATTATGATGATAATAATAATGTTATATTATTTTTTATAATAATAACAAATCTGTCAATCAACCAAATGTATTTCTTAAAACCCCTTTTTGCATCAGTAGTTGTCACAAAGTGTTTTACAGATACCCCGTCTAAAAATATAAGACCTATCAATGCATATGCCGCAGCACAGCATCTAGGAAACACTCCCTAGAAGTCATAAACCTAGGAACAAAAGTATAGAGGAACCATGCTCTGAGGGCTGTGCTGAGTGGACATTTAAGAGTACATGTGCCCCTTATTGTTATTCAAGATGTTCCAACGTACGTAGATGACCCTCAGGGTCATATAATAAACAGGGTGGCTGTAGAGGGGGCAAGAGTTCAACACTCAGGAGTCAATGTCATGTCTTTTTGAGAGAGAGAGAGAGAGAGAGAGAGAGAGAGAGAGAGAGAGAGAGAGAGAGAGAGAGCTGCCGGAGGTTGTGTCGCTGCGGGTTTCCTATTAGTTTACTGCATCATTTTTCTATAATATAAAAGTGAGGGACTTGTGAGAAAGGCTTCCAACTACACAGACCACCGTGGTTGAATATTTCCCGGGGCTTGGTTCTGCAATCACAAACCGGTTTGTGGGATCGGAAGGTCCCCACAGGGGCGGGTTGGGTGGTTCCCCCACTTAAGGTATTTGCGGACCAGCCGTATGGTTCCCCCCAAGGGTTTTTGGGGAGGGAGGTATTTTCTATTTGGCCGGGTGATATGGAAACCCGCAGTATATGTAACAAAAATTGATAGAAAATTTTTGGTTTTCTTAGATGAATTATTTACCTAGTTAAAATAAGAATTTAAATTAAAGTAAGTAATGCGCAAATAAAAAATATAATCCCGGACACAGGTATCTTGTGTATTATTATACAAAAGCCCTTCTGGTTGTTTTTTCTTTTTCCTGACTCCCTCTGGCCATATATTATTTGCGAGTCCAAGTAAAATAT
>NC_036838.1:15085162-15096975 GCF_002910315.2 Salvelinus sp. IW2-2015
TGAGCACCAACAGCGACGAGACAGCCTACAGGGAGGGAAGTGAGGGCTCTTGGAGTGTGGTGTCAGGAAAACAACCTCTCACTCAACATGTACAAAACAAAGGAGATGAATCGTGGACTTCAGGAAAACAGCAGAGGGAGCACCCCCATTCCACATCAAGGGTCAGCAGTGGAGAAAGGGAAAGTTTTAAAGTTCCTCGGGCGTACACATTACAGACAAACTGAAATGGTCCACGCACCAAAGAAATAGCGGGCTCTTCAACCTGGGAGGCTGAATGAAATCTTGGCTTGTCACCAAAAACCCTGACAAACCTTTACAGATGCACAATCGAGAGCTCCTTGTTCGGCTGTATCACAGCCTGGTTACGGGCAAACTGCATCCACCCTCGAACCGCAAGGCTCTTTCCAGAGGGTGGGGACGGTCTGCACCACCGCATTCAGCCGGCGCAAACTACCTTAACCTCCATGACACCATACACAACCCGATGTCCACAGGAAGGCCAAAAGATCAAGGACCAACAAACCAACCCCGAGCCCAACTGCCTATTGTCACACAGCTATCATCCAGAAGGTGGAGGTCAGTACAGGTGCACAAAGCTGGGACTGAGAGAAGCTGTTCTCAATCTCAATGCCATCAGACTTTGCAAACAGCAATCACTAACTCATAGGAGGCTGCTGCCACATTGAGACCCGATCACTGGCAGTTTAATTAAATGAGATCACTAGTCAGGTTTAAACAATTTTGCCACATTCAAATAATTTGCCACTTTAATAATGTTTTACATTATCTTACATTACTCATTATCAAAATGTAAACTCAGTCAAAAAAAGAAAACGTCCTCTCACTGTCCAAACTGCGTTTATTTTTAGCAAAATTAACATGTGTAAATATTTGTACTGAAACATAACCAAGATTCAACTAACGACATAAACTGAACAAGTTTCCACAGGACATTGTTGACCAAACAGAAATTGAAATAATGTGTCCTTGAACAAAGGGGGTGTGGCCACCAGCTTTATTAAGAAACTGCAGGCATCTCCTCCTCATGACTGCACCAGATTTTGCCAATTCTTGCTGTGAGATGTTACCCCATCTTCCACCAAGGCACCTAGCAAGTTCCTGAACATTTGGGGGGAATGGCCCTAGCCCTCACCCTCCATCCAACAGGTCCCAGACGTGATCATGGGATTGAGATCCGGGCATTCGCTGGACATGGCAGAACACTGACATTCCTGTCTTGGCGGAAATCACGCACAGAATGAACAGTATGGGGTGGTGGCATTGTCATGCTGGAGGATCATGTCAGGATGAGCCTGCAGGAAGGGTACCACATGAGGGAGGAGGTGTCTTCCCCTGTACGCACAGCGTTGAGTTTGACAACAAGGCTCAGTCCGATGATGCTGTGGACACACCCCCCAGGACCATGACGGACCCTCCACCTCCAAATCGATCCACTCCAGAGTACAGCCTTGGTGTATGCTCATTTCTATGACGATTAACGTAATCCGACCACACCCCTGTCCAGGGACGGTGGGTTTGTGCCTCATTAGGCGACGTTGTTATCGGTGATGTCCGGTGAGGACCTGCCTTACAACAGTCCCTAGAAGCCCTCAGTCCAGGCCTCTCTCAGCCTATTGGGACAGACTGATGGGTTGTGCATTCTGGCTGTAACTCAGGCAGTTGTTGTTGCCATGCTGTAACCTGTCCTCAGGTGTGATATTCGGGATGTACCGATCCTGTGCAGGTGTTG
This sequence comes from Salvelinus sp. IW2-2015, assembly GCF_002910315.2. Classification (NCBI taxonomy): domain Eukaryota; kingdom Metazoa; phylum Chordata; class Actinopteri; order Salmoniformes; family Salmonidae; genus Salvelinus; species Salvelinus sp. IW2-2015. Next base: position 15,086,913 of record NC_036838.1, read on the forward strand.
TTACACGTGGCTGCCACTGCGAGGACGATCGGCTGTCCCTCCTTAGTATCCCTGTAGCGCTGTCTTAGGCGTCTCACAGTACGGACATTGCAATTTATTCCGGCCACATCTGCATCCTCATGCCTCCTTGCAGCATGCCTAAGGCACGTTTCACGCAGATGAGGCGGGACCCTGGGCATCTTTCTTTTGGTGTTTTTCAGAGTCAGTTAAGAAAGCCTCTTTAGTGTCCTAAGTTTTCATAACTGTGACGCTTCATTGCCTACCGTCTGTAAACTGTTAGTGTCTTACAACAACCATTCCACAGGTGCATGTTCATTAATTGTTAGAGAGAATACAGTAGACAGCACACATCAAACGACTACACGCCACGTGAAGAGGATTCTTTATGCGCTTTCAAACACATCTCGCCCGCACACTTACTCTTCCAGCGGGCGTACCCGGCCAAGCGGTTGTCCCACTCAGGGAGTGTTCGATCTGCATAGCTGTCGAGCCGTATCTTTAAGCCATTCTCTCATACGCAGCGGCAGGGAGAAAAACCCCGGGTTTTTGTTTGATGAAGGGGGCTTGTGGCCGGCTGGTCTTACGAAAATCTTCACCAGTTGAATCTTCCGGTTGGAAAATATACCCATATGTTCCATTACTTCATTATCCAGAACGCTCATTTTAAAACCAATCAGCGGCATCACACAGAATGGTCTTCGATGGTTTTTGTCATTGGTGTTCTTTTTACAAAAGGCCCCAAAGTACACCTACAATTGGCCTAGGTGACATGTTCATTTGTTATTTAATGTTTGGTTTATTTTAATTTCTGTTTAGTGTTTCTGGGGTTTATCGATGTCGGGCTTGTAGGTTCCAGCTCTTATTTTTATAATGTTGGCTGGCCCCCAATAACCCCGGAACATATCCTGTTTCTAGGACAAAGCCCTAAGGTCACTACAACAGGGGGGGCCATACTCTTTGAAAATGTTTTCAAACACATCCCCCAGTTTCAACGATCCCTACACATCAATCATCATTGACAGCTTTCAAAAGAAAACAGATGCACTATCTTGGTTAAATAAACTCTCACTCTAACGTTGTGAGAACTTCCTGACAGGATTACATATATGGCACTCCCTAGGAGAGGCGTGAGAACTTCCTGACAGGATGTCCTGCAGGATGCCATATATGGGCATACACACCGGACCATAAAAAGTTAGGGTCATAAATTCTCACGTTTGACGTGTGCCGTCTACTGTATCTCTCTGGTGTTTATGGTTCATTGAACAAGGCAGGTGGGAAACAGTGAAAGCAGTCACAGTGAAGATCTGTGAAGTTGTTTTGGATTTTTACTGGCATTGTCGGAACTAGAAGCACAAGCATTTCGCTTACCACTGCGCATTAAACATCTGCTAACCATGTGGCATGTGACCAATAAAATTGATTTAGATTTTTTTAACATCTTTACTCAACCACTTCCACCCGAATCCCAAGCAAACCATAGGCTGCCCCACCCCATCCCTGACCTCAGTTCCAATATGCCAGTATACTTTAGGGTCTTGCAAATGAATGTCAAAATATAAAAGTAGTCTGTATAATTGTAATATGGTCTTATAAACGGTAAAAATGTTAGTATCACGTTCATCGGCCATTCCAGGCTTCTCGTTGACTGCTTTGTCACACCCTGGAACTTAGAGATCCTTTAAATTCTCTATTTGGTAGGTCAGGTGCTGACTAGGGTGGGAAATCTATGTTTATTATTCTTTGTTGGCCGAGTATGTTCCCAATCAAAGGCAGCTGGTCTATTGTTGTCTCTGATTGGGGATCATATAGGCAGCCCTTTTTTCCACTTTCAGTTGTGGGAATCTTGTCTTTGTTTGTTGCATGGGTTGCCACTCCTAAAGCTTTCGTTCGTTGAGTTGTTTATTGGTTTTTTTTGGTGGAACATTTTAATAAAGAAATGTACACTTGGTCTTCATTTTAACGGACGGACGTCACACTTGTTTAACAAAAGTACTTTCAGATCTAGTCAGGTTAATGCAGTATCTTTTCAGTTGTCTTTGACTTTATTGATGGATGTTGGTCTCGTGTTGGCAGTGCAAATATTTTTTTACTTCTCCTCATCAGATTACATACCTTATAGTGCTCAGAAAGTATTCACACCCTTTGACTTTTTCCACATTTTTTCTTGTGTTACAGCTTAAATTCAAAGGGGATTAAATAGAGCTTTTGTTTCACTGGCCTTACGCACAATAACCATAATGCTTAGGACAGTCATTTGTAAGGTCTTGCCATAGATTTCATGTTCGATTTGAACCTTTTACTGCAGTGGGGCTAATCAGGTCACCACATTTATTTCTTAGTCTTAAACAAATCTACTTTGAAACAAAAGCATACACCTCACCGACATGGTTATGCTTAAAACAAAGAAGAGACCTGTAACCAGATATACTTGTTAGAGTTTGAAATGTATTCAATTTTTGAGTTTGCATCCCAATATTACTCTTATATTTAGATCACCGAAGGACTGAATTACAACAAAACTGTTTTGACATAGAAACAGCAGGAATTTCGTTTTTGTTTTTGTAAATAAATGTTGATTAATTATGTAATTATGAAAATATGAATAAACCATTCCACCCATGAGGCCAACTAGGAGAGTGATTTAGTCAATTTAGACTGCAGGAAAGGGGCTATGTCAAAAACTGTAACTAGGGCCACTCAGGAACATTCAATGCCATCCTGGTAGCTACTCCAGCGTATATTTGGCCTTATTGTTTGGGTTATTGTCCTGCTGAAAGGTGAATTTGTCTCCCAATGTTCTGGTTGGAAAAGCAGATGAAAACAAGGTTATCCTCTAGGATTTTACCTTGTGCTTACTTATATTCTGTTTCTTTTTATCCTTAAAAAACCCCTAGTCCTTGCCCAATGACCAAGCATACCCATAATTTGATGCATGAAAAGTTGGTACTCCGTGATGTGTTGGTGTTGGATATGCCCCAAACACAACGCTTTGTTTTCAGGACCATAACATTACATTTTCTTTGCCACATTTCTTTGCAGTTAGGAGGTTTTGGTCTGATGGGAGGTTGATACCTTTGGCGTTTGAGCATAGATTAAAAAACCGTCATGAGATTGGGGCTTTTCCAGGGCCAGACACCACATTTGGGAAAGGGCAATAATGTATAAATAAGTTGGGAAATAAAGAGTATCATTGTTCTGCTTCGATAGCTCAGTTTTTGAGTGAATGCGAAGGCATGGGTCCATTCCTATTATGCCCAGCTATACATGACTCGACCACAATTTCAACTGGTGGTACGAGGGGGGGCAAAGAGAGTGGCAACAGCTGTAAGGTGATTGCCCGTGCTAACGAGGAGCTGCCAACCAACCCGCAGTGCCCCTTGCCCACCGCACCTGTTGCTTGTGTGTGTGTGTTGTGTGTTGTGTGTGGTGTGTGTGTGTGTGTGTGTTGTGTGTGTGTGTGTGTGTGTGGTGGTGGTGGTGTGTGTGTGTGTGTGTGTGTGTGTGTGTGGTGTGTGTGAGGCATGAAAAAAACCCTCAAGACATGTGGTGGCTCCCAAAATTCCTTCCACCCCACTCAAAAATCACACAACTCCCCATCGAAACAGGTCCAGCCAGCTGGGATACGTAGAGGTTAGCGGTGACAGGACACACACCACACACCACACACGAAATGGACGGTTAGGTCTAAACAATTGGACTGGTGTCAACCAGTCTACAGTGCTGTTTTTTCCCCTTTATCAAGTTTTATGTTGGGCACCAGGTTTATTGGTGGAAATAAGGCATTATTTTTTGTGTGCCTGGGCCTTCTTACTGGATTTTTGCCATAATTCAGCAAAATGTTAGTCCCACATGTGTTGTTACTATACGTTTGTGTAACATAACTAGGTATGTCCCTGTAGTATTTTATAAACCACTTACATCATTATTAACAAAATTATTACTATTAACATTATACATCATTTCCTCAATGGATTCTCTAAAAATCTTTTAATGTTGCTTATCTGAAGTCAACGATATTGTGCCCAAAAACCAAAATACATCTGTTGAAAATTGTACTCGCGATTATATTCCCAGTTTTTTGTTACCTCCAAACCTCTGGGTACCTTTTTCAAACAAACCCATTAAAGCTATCCACAGTGGTGAAGATATTATCCTTTTGATAAAACATATTAATGGCTGTTGGGAAAGGCAATTCCCACAGAAGCAGTGTTTGAGCTCAGAAAGCCTGATCCTGGACAACGGACTGTATCCCATTCTAGTGGACACTTATGATACGGGGGCCTGGGTCCCAAAAGACATGGCCCAGGAAGCTTATGTGAAATTCCACATCACTGAGCTTACCTGGGCCTCTATTATATTTAAAACTATTATTTGGCCCACATGCCCACTGACATAGGGCAAGCGAAGCTGATTAGCCAAGGTGCTGAGACGGCTCCGTTATTCTCCAAAGCTAATTACACAGTGAAATGACACCACCAAAGAGAACGAGTTAAATGAAAGTGTAGGACACTTGATGACTGGTGTTTGTTGGATGCACTCAATACTATGTTTTAAACCTAGGTAGATACAGTTAAAGTCGGAAGTTTACATACACTTAGCCAAATACATTTTATCCTTAGTAAAAGATTTCCCTGTCTTAGGTCAGTTTAGGATCACCCACTTCATTTTAAGAAATGTGGAAATTGTTCAGGAATAATAGTAGAGAGAATGACTTATTTCAAGCTTTTATTTATTTATTTACAATCCCCAGTTTTGGTTCAGAAGTTTACATTAACACTCATTAGTATCAAGCCCACTACTGTTGTGTCTTCTGCAAACTTGGTGATTGAGTTGGAGGCGTGCATGGCCACGCAGTCGTGGGTGAACAGGGAGTACAGGAGAGGGCTGAGCACACAACCTTGTGGGGCCTCAGTGTTGAGGGTCAGTGAAGTGGAGATGTTGTTTCCTACCTTCACCACCTGGGGGCGGCCCGTCAGGAAGTCCAGGACCCAATTGCACAGGGCGGGGTCAAGACCCAGGGACTCAAGCTTAATGAGTTTGGAGGGATCCTTGACTAGTCTCTCAAAGCACTTCATGATGACAGAAGTGAGTGCTATGGGGCAGTAGTCATTTAGTTCAGTTATCTTTGTCATCTTGGGTACAGGAACAATGGTGGCCATTTTGAAGCATGTGGTGATAACAGACTGGGATAGGGAGCGATTAAATATATCCGTAAACACACCAGCCAGCTGGTCTGCGCATGCTCTGAGGATGTGGCTAGGGATGCCGTCTGGACCGGCAGCCTTGCGAGGGTTAACATATTTAAATGTTTTACTCACGTCAGCCACTGAGAAGGAGAGGGGGGGCGCAGACTTTGTTAGCGAGCCGCGACGGTGGCACAGTGCTATCCTCAAAGCGGGCAAAGAAGGTGTTTAGTTTGTCTGGAAGCGTGACGTCGTTATCCGATACGTGGCTGTTTTTGTTGACCGTGATTGTCTGTAGACCCTGCCACATACGTCGTTGAATTGCGACTCCACCTTGTCCCTGTACTGGCATTTCGCTTGTTTGATTGCGTTGCGGAGGGAATAACTACACTGTTTATATTCAGCCATATCGCCAGACCTCTTTCCATGGTTAAATGCGRTGGATCACGCTTTCAGTTYTTCGCAAATGCCACCATCCATCCAAGCTTTCTGGTTAGGGTAGGCTTTAATAGTCACAGTGGTTACGACAACTCCAATGCACTTATTTATAAAYGCACTCACTGAGTCAGCGTATAGATCAATGTCGTTCTTTGAGRCTGACTGGATCATATTCCAGTCCACGTGATCAAAACACAACTTGGAGAGTGGCTTCCGATTGGTCAGTCCAGCGTTGAATGGTTCTCGTCACTGGTACATCCTGTTTGAGTTTCTGTCTATAAGCCAGGATGAGCAAGATGGCGTCGTGGTCGGATTTGCCGAAGGGAGGGCGGGGGACGGCTTTGTATGCATCGCGGAAGTTAGAGTAGCAGTGGTCGAGAGTATTAGCCCTACGTGTCGTGCAATCAATACGCTGATAAAATTTAGGTAACATTGATCTCAAATTTGCTTTGGTAAAATCCCCAGTTACAATAGATGCTGCCTCTGGTAGTTTCCAGTTTACAAAGAGTTGAGCATCATGAGTTGTTAATCATAAAGCATACACCCCCGCCCTTCCTCTTCCCAGAGACRTGTTTATCTCTGTCGGCGCGATGCATGGAGAAGCCCGGTGGCTGGACCGATTCCGACAACATATCCCGTGAGAGCCATGTTTCTGTGAAACAGAGAATGTTAGTCTCTGATTTCTCTCTGGAAGGCAACCCTTGCTCGAATTTCGTCTACCTTGTTGCACTAAATTATAGTGCAATTTCAAATAAAAACATTTATTTACTAAATAAATATATGGAAATAAAGTGCAATGAAATTGACACCACACAGCACCTGCCAATCAATTTAAGTGTGCATTGCTAATAGTGTTTATTTATCTACAGAACCAGAACTTAAAACTGGTATGTAGGCCTCCCAAGTGGTGCAGCGGCTATGCCACTGCATCGCAGTGCTAGAGGCATCACTTCAGACCCAGGTTCAATCCCAGGCTGTATCACAACCGGCCGTGATCGGGACTCCCTTAGGGCAGTACACAATTGGCCGATTGTATTTTACCCCTTTTTCTTCCAATTTCAATTCTGTCTCATCACTGCAACTCCAACGGGCTCGGAAGGTGAAGGTCAAGTCATGCATCCTTCGAAACAGACCCGCCTAACCACGTTTCTTAACACACTGACCACTTAACTAGGAAGCCAGCCGCAACAATGTGACAGGGAAACACCGTTCACCTGACGACTGAGGTCAGCCTGCAGTCGCCCGGTCCACCACAAGGAGTCGCTAGAGCGCAATGAGTCAAGTAAAGCGCGAATTATGGGCGTTATTTCCGGTTCGAAGTAAACAAACAGTTTCTTAATTCATTCATGAAGAGCTTGTGGACCTGGGCAAACACAAACCTTTAGCTCATTGAGGGAAGAAATGATGCCTCAGCTAGGTAATATCACCTACTTTACCTCCATATTGATGGTGGGAAGATGAGAAGAAGTGGCCCGTATCACTAGGTAGCATATTTATTTACTTGTTGAATCATAGCTGCGATGGTAAGGCGATGAGCAACTTAAAAAGTTGGAGGCGTACCAATACCTACACAGTAACAAAGTCGGTCAGGTGTTATTGAAGGATGTTGGAGACAACCTTGTCTACCTAAAAGCAGACAGAGCCGAGTCAGAGCCTGCACGCATCATCACAAGGTCAGTAAAGTAACGACCAAAAATGACATGAATGTGCAGGACAACAGGTACTCCAGGAGAGGTTTGGGAAATACTGGGTTAGATAATAACTATACAATTATTTTCTTCAATGTAGGTTGAGAGTGCAGTCAGGCAAGGCGACAGGAATGGCATGCACTGATGTGCAAAGGAAGTGGAACTTAGGTGTGAGGAAGAATGTAGGGCCGAGGAGGGCGAAACACATTCATTTTAAACACCACAGACCCCACCACACATGTCCAGGCCCATCAACGTCGTCACAGGAGGATTACACAACTCGCCCGACTTTTTAGGAACCATGCAGAGTTCACAAGCCACAATCAACTACTCGGTAATGGCCCCACTATTTTGGTACCAGAAATGGTCTTATTCAGCTAGTTACAGAGCAGATGTAGACAGCAGCAGCAAGGCAGGCCCAAGCCAACATGATTCAGCCCACATGACACACTGTGTCACACTCAACACGCATTCACTAACCTGTAGGAAGCGCACAATGTTTTATGAGGCCTACATAAAATTATCTGTAAAGCAGCTACATTGATGGAGAAATCAAGATCCAAAGTGCTTCACAGCTATGACATGATGCTAGGAAGCTTCGTCTAACAGCCAGCAACAGCGAACAAGTCCCAAACGAAACACCACAGATCAAAAAATTGTAAATGAGCATTTGTACCAACCTTCACTGGCAATACAGCAACAAAGCATGGCAAAGAAAATTAGGTCAATGTCATCACACTCCCGGAGAGCAGAAGGCATGTTGTGGAGAACAGAGGCCTGGTGGTGCACCCTGACTATCCTTGGTTGGGAGCCAGCCCAGATGGGATCCTTGATGCAACACAGCTCCTTGAGATCAAGTGCCCCTTCAAGAGTTCCACGTCCTGACAGTCGGCCAAATGGTGACATCAAAAGCTTGGACGATAGACAGTAACTAATTCGCCCAATGGCAAGATGGATACTATCTTCAGGTGGGTAAAAATGTTTTCAAGAAATAAATTATTAGCTGTATTATTACAATATTGAACATTGTATTGTAAAATCCTACATTCAAAGGAAAAATAAGTGAGCTGTTAGTCGCTGATGAACGCCAGATGAGACTACTTGCTTTGTGTGCAACGTGGTGCAGGGCACAAGTAGTAATAATTGAGGGTTCTGGGGGGCGTGTGATCTCTTTTATATTGTCGTTGTGGATCTTTTCTCAAAAAGAACTGTAAATGAGATGAGAAGATGATTGTGTGGCCTCGTCCTTTGTGTTGTGGCAGCGTCTAGCCGTGGCCTGTCGCTTTTTGTAGCGCGCGTCAAGAATAGGTGGCACGTCAAGACGCGGTGCATTCATTGAAGAAGAAAAAATAGAAAGGTAGTATAAGAATAGAGATGAAATTACAGAAAAGCCGTATCGAAGAGATGACGCCTCTGTGTGGTCGGTACAAGCTACAAAGTGGCAGTAGGCGCGTGGCCTGTTGTTTTTTTCTTGTGTTGCTGTTCGATTTTCTGTATTTCTCAAAGAAACTCTTTGTGTGAGGTGGGGCAAAGTATCCGGAATGTATTGCAGCGCATAATTTGTCATCCTATTCTATGTGCTATTTTCTGCTGTTAGTTGTGTTGTGTGTTTGTTTATGAGTTTCTTCTAGGTCTCGTTATGTGGAGGCGTTGTTTTCTAGAAAGAAAGCCGACAGAATCTGTGGCTGGGTTGTGGTTGAAAAGGGTCGGATACGCTTATGTTAAAGTGTGATGGTAGTCGTTAGTGTATGTCTTGTGATTTCAGTTATTTCTTTTCTTTCAAAGAAGAAACCGTCTCGTGTGAGCGGCTTTGAAGGTTTCGTGGGTTGTTTATGAAAGAAGACTCACTTGTGTGCAACGTTGATAAGCCGTTTTGTTCTCTTGCAAAGTATTATCAAAGAAGACCTCTTTGTGTGTGCATTTAAGCGTTCTTTGTCTCTCTTCTCTTCTTGTTCTTTTGTTTCAAACAAAGAAGGAGCCTTGTGGTTCAGTCCGCCGTTGTCCTAAGAGAAATGATCTGCTTGTGTTGCAATGATATGTGCGCATTTTTGTGTGTATTGTTGTGTCTAGTTCTCTAAAAGAGAGACTGTCGTCCTGTGGGTATGGAGGGGCGGTGGTATGTGGTAGTGGGAGTTGTGCGCTACGGTTGTTGAAAACATTATTCAAATAGATAGCGCCTCTTGTGGGGTGCAGCAGTGACATGCTGTTAAGTTGTATTCAAAGAGATGATCATTTCTGTGTGCAGACCGGGCTTCTTTGTTATATGGTTGTCTTTTCTCAAAGAAAAGACCTCTGTGAGTGCAGACGTTATTTAAGAGAAGAGACTTGGTGTGCAGCGGCTGTAGGACGCTTCTCAAGAGAAGAACTTCTGTTGTGCAGTACGGGAGGTAGGTGTTAGTTCCCTTTACTTCAAGTATAGAGACAGACCCCCCTTCCTGTGCTGTGCCGGTGTGGTGGGGAAGCGCTTTCCTGCCAGAAAGCAAGAGAAAGAGAAAGTGAAACACGTGTCTTGTGTGGCAGCGCTTACCTTAGTTTCTTTTGGTATGATCTCATAAAAGCAGCACGTTCCTTGTGTGCAGCACATGGCGCGCTGTTTAAAAGATTTCAATTTTAGTAGAAGGACTTGACTTCATTCTGGGTGTAGCGAGGCTGCCGCTTAAGTCAATATTATCATAGGAATGACCGTTTGTTGAATGGCAATATATTAGTGCAGTGGCTATGTCGTTCTATCTCGTAAATATAAGTTAGAGG
>NC_036838.1:15097000-15103607 GCF_002910315.2 Salvelinus sp. IW2-2015
AAAGAGAGAGATTGATTTTGTCCTCTGACGTCCTTGGGTATAGGCAGAAAAGAGTTGGAAGGGCATCAAGGAATTTTTGTGTTTGTCTGAGAATATTATAGCACACGACTTTTGCATTCCTTGGTGTGGGGTCTGAGCAGATTATTTTGTTGCGATTGCAAAGCGTAATAAAAATGGGTGGTCCGAACAGTCCAGGATTTTATGGAGGAAAAACATTAAGCTCTTACAACATTATTATCACTGGGACAAAACTAAAGTCCAGAGTATGACCTGTGGCAGTGAGTAGGTCCAGAGACATGTTGGACAAAACCCACTGAGTCGAGATGATGGCTCGAAAGACTTTTGGAGTTTGGTCAGTGTGGACTTACTCCAATGATGGAATATTAAAATCACTAAATAAATAGATAATATGATCTGCTTTATGAATAGAAGTCGTGATAGGAATTCAGGACTAGAGAGGAACGCTGTAGATATGGCCTCAGGGAGGCGCTTATAAACAGTGGCTGATTACAGAAGTGAGTTGGAGTAAAGGCCTTGCCATAGATTTCATGGACTAGAAGAGCTAAAAGACAAAAACGTCAATTTTTTTTTTTTTGAGTAAATTGAAATTGTTGCTATCGTAAATGTTGAGCACACCCATCGCCTTTTGCGGGAATGCACGGGTGGATTAATGCCCGTCACTAGTGTAACAGGAGGTGAGGCCTCATTTAACACAGTAAATCATCAGGCCTTAAGCCACGTTTCATGTCAGGCCAATCAAACATCAGATTATGATCAGTGATTAGTTCATTGACTATAACTGCCTTTAAGTGAGGGATCTAACATTAAGTACCCTATTTTGAGATGTGACGTATCACGATCTCTTTCATAATGGCAGGAATGGAGGAGGTCTTTATCCTAATGAGATTGCTAAGGCGAACACCGCCATGTTTAGTTTTGCCAACCTAGGTCGAGGCACAGACACAGTCTCAATGGGATGGCTGAGCTGACTACACTGACTGTGCTATTGGCAGACTCCACTAAGCTGGCAGGTTGGCTAACAGCCTGCTGCCTGGCCTGCACCCTATTTCATTGTGGAGCTAGTGAGTTAGAGCCCTATCTATGTTTGTAGATAAGATGAGAGCACCCTCCAGCTAGGATGGAGTCCGTCACTCCTCAGCAGGTCAGGCTTGGTCCTGTTTGTGGGTGAGTCCCAGAAAGAGGGCCAATTATCTACAAATTCTATCTTTTGGGAGGGGCAGAAAACAGTTTTTCAACCAAGCGATTGAGTTGTGAGACTCTGCTGTAGAGCTCGTCACTCCCCTAACTGGAGAGGGCAGAGACAATTACTTGATGCGACCACATCTTTCTAGCTGATTTACAGGCTGAAGCTAATGTTGCGCTTGGTGACCTCTGACTGTTTAATCCTAACATCGTTGGTGCCCGACGTGGATAAAACAATATCTCTATACTCTCTACACTCGCCAGTTTTACTTTAGCGCAACCATCTTCAGATTAGCCTTAAACGTCGGTAGCCCTGCCCCCTGGTAAACAGTGTATGATCGGCTGGGTGATTCGTTTTAAGTCTAATACTGCGGTAATGGAGTCGCCAATGACATAGGGTTTTCAATTTGTCAGAGCTAATGGTGGGAGCCCTTCGGCGTCTCCAGACCCCGAAACGGGAGGAGTAGAGGAAAGAGAAGACTCGGCCTCAGACTCCGACTCGCTACTCAATGGGGAAAACCGGTTGAAAGTTTCTGTCGGCTAAAAATGAAGCGACACCGGTTGAGCATTCCAACAGCATTTCCCTCCAGAAGCCATGAGAAAATTGTCCGGCTGCGGGGACAGTGCGGGGGGATTTATAATACGTTACTATCTGTACTTACTGGTGGCACAGACGCTGTTTCACCCTTTCCTACACTGAAATTACCCTTGCCTAACGATTGCGTCTGAAGCTGGGCTTGCAGCAGCAGCTATCTTTCGCCGTTAGGCGATCATTCTCCTGTATATTATGAGTACAGCGAATGCAGTTAGAAGACATCATGTTAAGTTACTACTTAGCTTCGGCTGTTGAAGGTGCTGACGAACCATGTCCAGTAGTAAAGCGTCCCGGAGTGAAAAAGTTGAATGAGGGAAAAAAGTTGTGATGGAAAAAACTAAAATATAAACGTAAAGTTGTCCAGCTTAGCAAAGCAAAGCTAGCAAAGTAAAGTTGGCAACAAACGCACAGCAACACGTCTGCAAATTCAAGAGGATTTAGCCTGTTGCTTGGCTCCAGCCATTGGAAAGCTCAGTGCATGTACAAAGAAAAAATACAATTCAACATTGATGGATGGTGACGAAAATAATGACATTGCAAGTAGTCATGTTAAGGTTTCAATGTTTTATTGACGGAGTTTTTATGGATTTGCAAATGACTGTGCATTATATGATGCCGTAATAGGGAAGAGGATCTGATCATTCCTATTGGATTCTTGATCAATTCTTGATCCAAAAAGACAACCACACACCTGTTATGGGGTTAATTGAGAGATGTAAATTTACATAAATTCAGTAAATTGAGAGATTATAAAAAAAAGTGTTATCACATTAACATCAAAATCGTTCAGAATGTACCTGTTTTTCAGTATAGAATGACATTATACAGATTAATACAACTTTTTGTGTTTTGTCTTAATGATTGTTTTTAGTAAATAGGAAACTCGCAGTGTGTTGTCCGAGAAACATGAATTAGATAGATGTTTTTGTTTGTGAAACCTTGAAATGTACACAATGAGAAGTGTAACAATTTTGTAACAAACAGTTTTGAATGGTAATTGTAATCAAATATATATCATTGTATGTTTGAATTAGAGCTTCTTTAAAAAATTTCATCACACCTGGTAAACACATTCTTGTAGTTGGAACTACTCTACGTGATTATATGGGGCTGCTGTACAGATTTGAGCACTTGACAAGACGTTGACATTTCTGGGTGTGTCTCACCTGTAACATAATAATAATAAAGATTGATTGATGATAATAAAATGTTTATATATTTTTTATAATAATACAAATCTGTCAATCAACCAAATGTATTTCTTAAAACCCCTTTTTTGCATCAGTAGTTGTCACAAAGTGTTTTACAGATACCGTCTAAAAATATAAGACCTATCAATGCATATGCCGCAGCACAGCATCTAGGAAACACTCCCTAGAAGTCATAAACCTAGGAAACAAAAGTTATAGAGGAACCATGCTCTGAGGGCTGTGCTGAGTGGACATGTTAAGAGTACATGTGCCCTTATTGTTTATCAAGATGTTCCAACGTACGTAGATGACCCTCAGGGTCATATAATAAACAGGGTGGCTGTAGAGGGGGCAAGAGTTCAACACTCAGGAGTCAATGTCATGTCTTTTGAGAGAGAGAGAGAGAGAGAGAGAGAAGAGAGAGAGAGAGAGAGAGAGAGAGAGAGAGAGAGAGAGAGAGAGAGAGAGAGAGAGAGAGAGAGAGAGAGAGAGAGAATATTTTTACCTAAAGTTATCACAGATGCACACTATGTGTCACGATCGTCATAATGATTGGGACCAAGATGCAGCGTGGTATGTTCCATCCCTTTTATTAGGAAGAGAAAACTCTAAGAACAAAAACAATAAAGCGAACAAATGAAACCATGAAGCTAAATATAATGCTCACGGGCAACTATACATAGTCAAGATCCCACAAATCACAATGGGGAAATGGCTACCTAAATATGATCCCCAATCAGAGACAACAATAAACAGCTGCCTCTGATTGGGAACCATATCAGGCCAACATAGATATATAATTCCCGCTAGATAATCCTTAATCACACCACGACCTAACCAACGTAGAGAATAAACAGCTCTCTATGGTCAGGGCGTGACACTATGTAACACATTATATTAATAATTGCCTAAAATTGTATGTCATTGTCTTTCAGACCTGTTGCAATACAGCATGTTGAAATGTTGTTAAATATTTGTTACTTTTGGTCTACATTGAGTGAAATGGTATACATTGAGAGAGAAAGAGAGTAATATTACACAATAAATAATAGATCATCACTCACATACACACAGACATGTCTTCGTAGTTGTTCAATAGTTTATTATCATAGTTTGTCATAGTTTCTAATTATCGTTTCTAATCACAGTTTGAACATAGTTGGCCATGGTTTCTAATCATACTTTCTAATTATATTTTCTAGTCTGAGAGGTTTGATATAATAAGAGGGTCAAATAGACCCTAGAGGGCAGAAGCTATTGTTTACAAACAGTATGAATAAAAACAATGGTTCAATGGATAATTAGCCTTCAGTTTAAAAAAAAACATACATGTCAATGAAAACAATTAAGACATATCATTCTTAAATAATACATCTGCTCAAAAAAATAAAGGGAACACTTAAACACACAATGTAACTCCAAGTCAATCACACTTCTGTGAAATCAAACTGTCCCTTAGGAAGGCAACACTGATTGACAATAAATTTCACAGGCATGTGTGTGGCTGGTGACAAAATTATTATATCACATGGATGATTGCCTTAGACAAAAGGTGGAAATATAGGCAATTGCAGACACCCCAATAAAGAGTGATTCTGCAGGTGGTGACCACAGACCACTTCTCAGTTCCTATGTTCCTGGCTGATGTTTTGGTCACTTTTGAATGCTGGCGTGCTCTCACTCTAGTGGTAGCATGAGACGGAGTCTACAACCCACACAAGTGGGGCTCAGGTAGTGCAGTTCATCCAGGATGGCACATCAAATGCGAGCTGTGGCAAATAGGTTTGCTGTGTCTTTCAGCGTTGTGTCCAGAGAGCATGGAGGCGCTACCAGGAGACAGGCCAGTACATCAGGAGACGTGGAGGAGGCCGTAGGAGGGCAACAACCCAGCAGCAGGACCGCTACCTCCGCCTTTGTGCAAGGAGGTGCACTGCCAGAGCCCTGCAAAGGAGGAGCACTGCCAGAGCCCTGCAAAATGACCTCCAGCAGGCCACCAATATTAATATTAATATGCATATTGTAAGAGCAAAAATTGATTAAGAGGCCGTTTGAAAATTGGCACATATTTTCCAGTTTTTCCAATACGCCCCCTGCAGCCATAACAGGTTAAGTTAAACAATTTTACTATTCCTTTCTTACAGAAAAAGGGGAGGTTATATGGTTAATCCAGACACCCGTCCGTGTCTAATTCCCCATCTTCCCGAAAGTGTCTCTTCCCTGCACGATGTCCTGCACACTCCAGGTTCGGTATGTTTTCTTTACCTGGATAGAACACACGTCTTGCCTTTAGACCCTGGGTCTGTCTTAAGGATATAAGCGCCCAGTGGCGTAATTGTTCACGATGTTGGAAAAGATTGTCCAGCTGTTTCATCATGGCCAGGAATATATGATAATCGCTCCACTTAAAGCTAAAGACAGGCACAAAATAGTTCACATCCTTGCAGACTTTGGAAAATACATATGAACTAACCGATTTTGTAGCATTGGAACTATTGAATTGGGCACATGCTAAAATTGTCACTTTGGAGTCTGGACTACACGCCACTGAAGAGATTCTTATGGCTTTCAAATCATCTCGCCCGCACACTTCCTCTTCCAGCGCGTACCCGGGCAGGGTTGTCCCACTCAGGGCGTGTTCGATCTGGCATAGCGCAAGCCGTATCTTAAGCCATTTTCTCATACGCAGCACAGGAGAAAAACTCCCTGGTTTTGTTTGATAAAGGGGGCTGTGGCCGCTGTCTGTGAAAATCTTCACAGTTGAATCYTCCGGTTGGAAAATATAACCCATATGTCCATTACTCATATCCAGCGCTCCATTAAAACAATCAGSGGCATCACACAGAATGTCTTCGATGTTTTTGTCATTGTGTTCTTGACAAAAGGCACAAAGTACACCTACAATTGGCCTAGGAGATATGTTTGAATTTGTTATTTAATGTTCTGGGTTTATTTTTATTTCTTGTTTAGTGTTCTGGGATTTATCGAGATCGCTTGTAGTGTTCAGCTCTTATTTATAATGCGGCTGCCCCCAATAACCTCGGACATTCCTGTTTCATAGACAACAGGTCACTACAACAGGGGGGGCCATAGTCTTTGAAATGTTCAAACACATCCCCCAGTTCAACAAGGTCCCTACACATCAATCATCATGACAGCTTCAAAGAAACAGATGCACTATCTGGTTAAATAAACACTCACTCTAAAGCGTGAGAACTTCCTGACAGGATGTCCTGCAGGATGCCCATATATGGGCATACACACCGGACCATAAAAGTAGGGTCATAAATCACACGTTTGATGTGTGCTGTCTACTGTATTCTCTCTAACAATTAATGAACATGCACCTGTGGAATGGTTGTTAAGACACTAACAGTTTACAGACGGTAGGCAATGAAGGTCACAGTTATGAAAACTTAGGACACTAAAGAGGCTTTCATACTGACTCTGAAAAACACCAAAAGAAAGATGCCCAGGGTCCCGGCTCATCTGCGTGAACGTGCCTTAGGCATGCTGCAAGGAAGCATGAGGACTGCAGATGTGGCCAGGGAAATAAATTGCAATGTCCGTACTGTGAGACGCCTAAGACAGCGCTACAGGGATACAGGAGGGACAGCCGATC
>NC_036838.1:15110278-15119948 GCF_002910315.2 Salvelinus sp. IW2-2015
CTGAAATGTTTTAAGATGAGTAATTCGTTTATATGACGTTGGTCTCTGAATAATCGTCTGGCTGCGGTCAGCACTATTCAGAATTGCAGCTGCAATTGTAGAACTGCTGATGTTATACCTAGAAAAATGCCACATTGTTTCCCAAAAAAAACTATGCTATTTTTTTTTTTTTTTTTTTTTTTTTTTTTTTTTTTTTTTTTTTTTTTTTTTTTTTTTTTTTTTTTTTTTTTTTTTTTTTTTTTTTTTTTTTTTTTTTTTTTTTTTTTTTTTTTTTTTTTTTTTTTTTTTTTTTTTTTTTTTTTTTTTTTTTTTTTTTTTTTTTTTTTTTTTTTTTTTTTTTTTTTTTTTTTTTTTTTTTTTTTTTTTTTTTTTTTTTTTTTACCATAAATATGTTATCAGACTGTCATCTTATGAAGTTGTTTCTTGGTTAGTGGCTATATATATTTTTATTTAGTCGAATTAGTGATAGCTACTGACGCAGGAAAAAGCTGTTGGGAGTAAAATATCGGGTCCTTTGCTAACGTGGTTAGCTAATAGATTTACATATTGTGTCTTCCCTGTAAAACATTTTAAAAATCTGAAATGGTGGCTTTATTCACAAGACCTGTATCTTTCATCTGGTGTCTTAGACTTGTGATTTAATGATATTTAGATGCTACAAGTTACTTGTGACGCTATGCTAGCTATGCTACTCAGTGGGGTGGGGGGTGGGGGGGTGCTACCGGATCAGGGTTGGTGACTCGTGAGAAGTTAAGAACTGCAGTGCATCTCCTCCTCATGGACTGCACCAGATTTGCCAATTTCTGCTGTGAGATGTTACCCCACTCTTCACCAAGGCACCTGCAAGTTCCTGAACATTATTGGGGAATGGCCCTAGCCCTCACCCTCCGATCCAACAGGTCCCAGACGTGCTCAATGGGATTGAGATCCGGGCAATTCGCTGGACATGGCAGAACACTGACATTCCTGTCTTGGCGGAAATCACGCACAGAATGAACAGTATGGCTGGTGGCATTGTCATGCTGGAGGATCATGTCAGGATGAGCCTGCAGGAAGGTACCACATGAGGGAGGAGGATGTCTTCCCTGTAACGCACAGCGTTGAGTTTGACAAACAAGCTCAGTCCGATGATGCTGTGACACACCACCCCAGACCATGACGGACCCTCCACCTCCAAATCGATCCCACTCCAGAGTACAGGCCTTGGTGTAATGCTCATTTCTATGACGATTAACGTTAATCCGACCAACACCCCTGGTCCAGCGACGGTGGGTTTGTGCCCATAGGCGACGTTGTATCGGTGATGTCCGGTGAGGACCTGCCTTACAACAGGCCTAGAAGCCCTCAGTCCAGCCTCTCTCAGCCTATTGCGGCAGTCTGAGCACTGATGGAGGGATTGTGCATTCCTGGTGGAACTCAGGCAGTTGTTGTTGCCATGCTGTACCTGTCCTGCAAGTGTGATATTCGATGTACCGATCCTGTGCAGTGTTTGTTACACGTGGTCTGCCACTGCGAGGACAGGTCAAGTCATGCATCCTTCGAAACAAGACCCGCCTAACCACGTTTCTTAAACACCTGACCACTTAACTAGGAAGCCAGCCGCAACAATGTGACAGAGGAAACACCGTTCACCTGACGACTGAGGTCAGCCTGCAGTCGCCCGGTCCACCACAAGGAGTCGCTAGAGCGCAATGAGTCAAGTAAAGCGCGAATTATGGGCGTTATTTCCGGTTCGAAGTAAACAAACAGTTTCTTAATTCATTCATGAAGAGCTTGTGGGAACACAACCTGACAGAGATCCAAAAGGGTAATATCAGCCTACCTTTACCCTCCATAATTGATGGTTGGGAAGATGACATGAAGAAGTGGCCTCGTATCACATACGGTAGCATATTTATTTACTTTGTTGAATCCATAGCTTGCGATGGTAAGGCGATGAGCAACTTAAAAAGTTTGGAGGCGTACCAATACCTACACAGTAACAAAGTCGGTCAGGTGTTATTGAAGGATGTTGGAGACAACCTTGTCTACCTAAAAGCAGACAGAGCCGAGTCAGAGCCTGCACGCATCTCATCACAAGGTCAGTAAAGTAACGACCAAAAATGACATGAATGTGCAGGACAACAGGTACTCCAGGAGAGGTTTGGGAAATACTGGGTTAGATAATAACTATACAAATATTTTCTTCAATGTAGGTTGAGAGTGCAGTCAGGCAAGGCGAAACAGGAATGGCATGCACTGATGTGCAAAGGAAGTGGAACTTAGGTGTGAGGAAGAATGTAGGGCCGAGGAAGGCGAAACACATTCATTTTAAACACCACAGACCCCACCACACATGTCCAGGCCCATCAACGTCGTCACAGGAGGATTACACAACCTCGCCCCGACTTTTTAGGAACCATGCAGAGTTCACAAGCCACATCAACTACTCGGTAATGGCCCCACTATTTTGGTACCAGACAAATGGTCTTATTCAGCTAAGTTACAGAGCAGATGTAGACAGCAGCAGCAAGGCAGGCCCAAGCCAACATGATTCAGCCCACATGAACACACTGTGTCACACTCAACACAGCACATCACTAACCTGTAGGAAGCGCACAATGTTTTATGAGGCCTACATAAAATTATCCCCTGTACAAGCAGCTACATTGATGGAAGAAATCAAGATCCAAAGTGCTTCACAGCTATGACATGATGCTAGGAAGCTTCGTCTAACAGCCAGCACAGCGAAACAAGTCCCCAAACGAAACACCACAGATCCCAAAAAATTTGTAAATGAGCATTTGTACCCAACCTTCACTGGCAATACAGCAACAAAGCATGGCAAAGAAAATTAGGTCAATGTCATCACACTCCCGGAGAGCAGAAGGCATGTTGTGGAGAACAGAGGCCTGGTGGTGCACCCTGACTATCCTTGGTTGGGAGCCAGCCCAGATGGGATCCTTGATGCAACACAGCTCCTTGAGATCAAGTGCCCCTTCAAGAGTTCCACGTCTCTGACAGTCGGCCAAATGGTGACATCAAAAGCTTGGACGATAGACAGTACTAATTCGCCCCAATGGCAAAGATGGATACTATCTTCAGGTGGGTAAAAATGTTTTCAAGAAAATAAATTATTAGCTGTATTATTACAATTATTGAACATTGTATTGTAAAATCCTACTAATCAGAATTTTGTGGCAATGTGCTTTCTTATTCCTTCTTTCAGTCACAAGTGACCATGATGTGCCTGGGCCTACAGAGCTATATTCACCCCCTTTGCTATGAAGCCCCTAAATAAGATCTGGTGCAACCAATTACCTTCAGAAGTCACATAATTAGTTAAATAAAGTCCACCTGTGTGCAATCTGTCACATGATCTGTCACATGATCTCAGTATACATACACCTGTTCTGAAAGGCCCCAGAGTCTGCAACACCACTAAGCAAGGGGCACCACCAAGCAAGCTGCACTGTGAAGACCAAGGAGCTCTCCAAATATGTCAGGGACAAAGTTGTGGAGAAGTACAGATCAAAATGTTTTAATTAATCTCAAATTTTGAACATCACACGGAGCACCATTACATCTATTATTAAAAAATGGAAAGAATATGACACCACAACAATCCTGCCAAGAGAGGGCCGCCCGCCAAAACTCACGGACCAGGCAAGGAGGGCATTAATCAGAGAGGCCATAAAGAAACCAAGGATAACCCTGAAGAACCTGCAAATCTCCACAGCGGAGATTGGAGTATCTGTCCATTGGACCAATTTAAGCCATACACTCCACAGAGCTGGGCTTTATGGAAGAGTGTCCAGAAAAAAAATAAGCAAACATGTTTGGTGTTCGCCAAAAGGCATGTGGGAGACTCCCCAAACATATGGAAGAAGGTACTCTGGTCAGATGAGACTAAAATTGCGCATTTTGGCCTTCAAGGAAAACGTCTGGTGCAAACCCAACACCTCTCATCACCCCGAGAACAACATACCCACAGTGAGGCATGGTGGTGGCAGCATCATGCTGTGGGGATGTTTTTCATCGGCAGGGAGTGGGAAACTGGTCAGAATTGAAGGAATGATGGATGGCACTGCCATAACATGAAATACAATTGCGCAACCACAACAAAACTAAGAAAAAAAGGTTCTCAGAGACTGAAATAGAGGTCCTAGTGTCAGAGATTGATTACAACTAAAAGGTTTTATTTGGCTCTCTCATGTTGTGGTTTGACCAGTAAAAATAAAACATAGCTACAAAGAGAGACCACCGAGTACCACAGTATGAGCCATAATACCCATAAAACCTAGCGTTAAAAACCCAGAAATAGTTCCAATCGGGATTTTAGGACTACTTCATATAAGGTTTGTGTTTCGTGTAGACTTACCCTGGCGTGACGTTTGATAATCAAACAAATCTTCTTGGACAAAGGTAAGCCATGTTGCAAGCTGCTAATCATTTTTGTGGGTTAGGCACAAAGATTGTGGTTAGCTAGCACCCCGTATTATCGGCATATTCAACAGCATTTAGAATATATATTACCTTCAACAGTGTTATCTTGTGATCAAGCCATCAATTGTTTTGTGATTATTGGTGTCATAAAAATGTTAGCTAATGGTGTTAACAATTAGGCATGTTTGACATTTCAGTGGAAATACTACTTACTATCAGCTTTTTGATAAAGCGGTTTAGCAAAAACAAATACGTCCCGTAGTAACAGCGTACGGTCCCCAGTGATTGGCCACCTTATTATTTTGTTCAATTACAAGATATACAGTTGAAGTCGGAAGTTTACATACATTTAGGTTGGAGTCAATTAAACTAGTTTTTCCACTCCACAATTCCTGTTAACAAACTATAGTTTTGGCAAGTCGCGTTAGGACATCTACTTTGTGCATGACACAAGTAATTTTTCTAACAATTGTTACAGACAGATTATTTCACTTACAATCACTGTATCACAATTCCAGTGGGTCAGAAGTTTACATACACTAAGTTGACTGTGCCTTTAAACAGCTTTGGAAAATTCCAGAAATTGATGTCATGGCTTTAGAAGCTTCTGATAGGCTAATTTGACATCATTTGAGGAGATGTATTTCAAGGCCTACCTTCAAAAACTCAGTGCCTCTTTGCTTGACATCATGGGAAAATCCCAAGAAATCAGCCAGACCTCAGGAAAAAATAATTGGTAGACCTCCACAAGTCTGGTTCATTCTTGTGAGAAATTTCAAAATGCCTGAAGGTACCACATTTATCTGTACAAACAATAGTAACTAAGTATATAACACCATGGGACCACGTAGCGTCATACCGCTCAGGAATGAGACGCGTTTCTGTCTAAGAGATGAACGTACTTTTGGTGCAAAAAGTGCAAATCAATCCCAGAACAACAGCAAAGGACCTTGTGAAGATGCTGGAGGAAATAGGTACAAAATTATCTATATCCAGCAGTAAAACGAGTTCTATATCAACATAACCTGAAAGGTCGCTCAGCAAGGAACAAGCCACTGCTCCAAAACGCGCCATAAAAAGCCAGACTACAGTTTGCATCTGCCACATGGGGACAAAGTTCGTACTTTTTTGAGAAATGTCCCTCTGGTCTGATGAAACAAAAATATAAACTGTTTGCCATAATGACCATTGTTATGTTTGGAGGAAAAAGGGGGAGGCTTGCAAGCCGAAGAACACCATCCCAACCGTGAAGCACGGGGATGGCAGCCATCATGTTGTGGGGGTGCTTTGCTCCAGGAGGACTGGTGCACTTCACAAAATAGATGGCATCATGAGGTAGGAAAATTATGTGGATAATTGAAGCAACATCTGCAAGACATCAGTCAGGAAGTTAAAGCTTGGTCGCGCAAATGGGTCTTCCAAATGAACATTGACCCCAAGCATACTACCAAAGTTGTGGCAAAATGGCTTAAGGACAACAAAGTAAGGTATTGGAGTGGCCATCACAAAGCCCTGACCTCAACCCTATAGAAAAGTGTGTGGCAGACTGAAAAAGCGTGTGCGAGCAAGAAGGCTTAACAAACCTGACTCAGTTACCCAGCTTTGTCAGGAGGAATGGGTCAAAATTCACCCAACTATTGTGGGAAGCTTATGGAAGGCTACCCAAAAACATTTGACCCAAGTTAAAACTTATCTGGGATTGTGGGAACGGTACGTCCACTTTTTGTGCCAATAGCAAGGGAAAATGTAGAGCGCCAAATTCAAAAAAATTATATAAAATCAACTTTCATTAAATGACACATGAAAGATACAAAATTAAAGCTACACTCGTTGTGAATCCAGCCACCATGTCAGATTTCAAAAAGGCTTTTCGACGAAAGCATAAGATGCTATTATCTGATGATAGCACAATGTCAACAAAGAGAGAGTAGCATATTTCAAACCCTGCCGGGCTACTCAAAAACGCAGATATAAAATATAAAAAACATGCATTACATTTGACGAGATTCTTTTGTTGGCACTCCAATATGTCCCATAAACATCCACAAATGCGTCCTTTTGTTCGATTAATTCCGTTCCATATATATCCAAATTGTCAATTTATTTGGCGCGGTTGATCCAAAAAAAAACAGCTTCCAATTTGCGCAAAAAGTCACTACATAATATCTCAAAAATGACCTCTAAACTTGGCCAAAACATTTAAAGTACTTTTGTAATCAACTTAAGGTAATTTGTAAACGTTAATAATCGATCCAAATTGAAGACGGTCAATCTGTTTTCAATACAGGAGATCAACAAACGAACGCTACGTTTTTCTAGTCCTGCGCAACTCATCAAACAGTACACATGACGTTAAAACTGTTTCCAGGTGGCCTCACTACTTCATTGCACAAAAGGAATAACCTCAACCTATTTCCAAAGAGTGGTGACATCCAGTGGAAGCGGTAGGAACTGAAAACAGGGTGATTAGAAATCCAGTATTCCAATGAAAAACTCATTGAACAGACAGTGACTTAAAATAAATAAATAATGGTTAGTCCTCGGGGTTTTGCCTGCTACATTAAGTTCTGTTATACTTACAGATATGATTTCAAACAGTTTTAGAAACTTCAGAGTGTTTTTCTATCCAAATCTACTAATAATATGCATATCTTATATTCTGGGGATGAGTAAAAGGAAGTTGAAATTGGGCACGCTATTTATCAATAGTGAATTTGCTGCCCCTATCCTAGAGAAGTTTTTAACAATTGAAAGGCAATGCTACCAAATACTAATTGAGTGTATGTACACTTTCTGACCCTCTGGAATGTGATGTAAGAAATAAAAGCTGAAATAAATTACTCTCTACTATTATTCTGACATTTCCACATTCTTCAAATAAAGTGGTGATCCTAACTGACCTAAGACAGGGATTTTTTCTAGGATATTAAATTCATGAATTGTTTAGGATTTTTAAATGGAGTTTTAAATATTTTTTAAATGGAGTGTATATGTATTTGCCTAAGGTTATGTAAACGCTTCGACCACTGTATCTGTTCAATTTGTTCAAAAAATAGACACCAACATCGTATCTGAAGTGTTACTAGATAGTTGGCTAGCCTTCCAGTAAAAAAATAATTACTTGCCTGTCAACTTTTCATTGCATAGCCTGGTGCGCCCTCTAAAAATTATTCTTTCACTAACATCTTCTTCAGTGTTGTAACCAAATAATGTCTCATTATTTATTTAAAGATTAGTTTATGTTTTGAGAAAGTAGATAACATTTTAAGACATATAAATGAGTATGAATAATTTAGGTAAAAAGTTGGATATTAAATTATGTGTGGTCGCTCAAAATGTGTGTATATATATATATATATATATATATATATATTACTTTTTGGAAAACTCTCAAAACCTTAATTTGTCTATTGGACAGCTAAATAACGTTAGCTTGCTTTTTTGCAGTCATCCTTTCTCACATGGTGACATATTAGCTAACATTAGCCACAGGTAATATTTAGCTAGTAGTTAACATTAACTCACCGTTTGTGTAGTCAGACTTTTCTAAGTGGTGACATGCTAGCTAACCAACTATCCTTTCCATGGTGGCGCTAAGTTAGCTCACGACTGTAAGCTAATGTTAACTAGCTAGCTAAATATCACCTGGTGGGCTAGCTACTTAGGCACATGGTTTGGCTAGTTAGCTACATTAGCTAAAGTCGGCTAGCTAGCTCACACAAGGAGTTGTGGGCTCAATGTTTTCCCATACAAAACACAGAAATGGTTTTGTTCCACGAGTGCAGCTGTTGTACATGACTATTCAAATTACCTGTGAAGTCAGTTAGAAATGTCAGCAGGGATGGATATTATGCTAGCCCAAGGATAGTACTTTACAGACTGGCTAGTAGACCAGTGGAGGCTCCTCAGTGAATTTCAGAAAAGTGTAAATAGTGACTTCAATACAAAACCTAGAAAGCTTCTTGGTTCTCACACCCTTATATAAGCTGTGTTCGAATACTAAATGTTTAGTAATGAGTATATACTACATACTATGTACTATTAGTTATTTTAGTATACTGTAAAATAGCAGTATGCTTTCAGTTGAGCATACTAGCTCTTCGCCTGTCTATCGGAAGTTGATGCTGTTTCTATCGCAACCTCTTGCTAGCTAGTTTGCATAACAATGACTAGTTAGACATTTTTCGACTCCGGGTGTGTTCTTAAATTCAATCTGGAGTACCAGAGTGCGCTCGTAAATTCAGAGCTTGTCAGATTGTCAGTTTGAATTCAGAGCTTTCGCTCTCGGAGCACACACTGGACGGGTAATTTGAACGTTCTGACATTACAACGGCAGTCAAGCACCCAGGCTAACATCGGCTAGCTTGCTAGCTACTTCCAAACACAAATGAGACCACTCTGACCATTTTACTCACCCTAGCAGAGCTGGTTAGGCAGTTTTCATGTTTATCCAGAGCCTTGGTGACTGTAACTGTGCTGCTGGCAACAATTTAATGCTGACGTTTACTGACACCAGCCATATTCAACGGGTGTTCATAAATTCATTATTCTGCGCTCTGCTACTTCAGACGAGAGTGCTCTGAAATCGGAGTAGATAGCCAGAGCAAATTTATGAAAGTATCCGAATGTCCATTGAGAACGCACGACTATACCATTTAGCAAAGCTAAGAATGACAGGAATAATCAAGTTCAATAAACGTTGGTAGTTCGATAGCCTTACAACTGGAATTAAAAATTGATTTTTGGGGGTTGTATCATTTGATTTACACAACATGCCTACCACTTGAAGTGCAAAATATTTTTTCTTGTGAAACAAACAAGAAATAAGACAAAAAAAACGGAAAACCTGAGCGTGCCATAATACCTTTCACCCCCCAAAGTCAATACTTTGTAGAGCCACCTTTTGCAGCAATTACAGCGCAAGTCTCTTGGGGTATGTCGCTATACGCTTGGCACATCTAGCCACTGGGATTTTGCCCATTCTTCAAGGCAAACTGCTCCAGCTCCTTCAAGTTGGATGGGTTCGCGCTGGTGTACAGCAATCTTTTAAGTCATACCACAGATTGAGGTCTGGGCTTTGACTAGGCCATTCCAAGACATTTAAATGTTTCCCCTTAAACCACTCGAGTGTTGCTTTAGCAGTAAGCTTAGGGTCATTGTCCTGCTGGAGGGTGAACCTCCATCCCAGTCTTAATCTCTGGAAGACTGAAACAGGTTTCCCTCAAGGATTTCCCTACATTTAGTG
>NC_036838.1:15119973-15153951 GCF_002910315.2 Salvelinus sp. IW2-2015
GTATCAAAAGTAGATGTAATTGCTAAAATATAGTTAAGTATCAAAAGTAAATGTATAAATAATCTCAAATTCCTTATATTAAGACAAAACCAGATGGAACCATTTTCTTGTTTTTTTTAATTTACAGATAGCCAGGGCATGCTCCAACAAAAATGTTGTACTTTTTACTCCATACATTTCCCTGACACCACAAGTACTTATTACAATTTCAATGCTTAGCAGGACAGGAAAATTGTCTAATTCAACAAACTGATCAAGAGAACATCCTTTGTCATCCCTACTGCCTCTGATTTGTCAGACTCACTAAACACATGCTTCGTTTGTAAATCTTGTGAATTAGACCATTTTCCTGTCCTGCTAAGCATTGAAAATGTAACAAATTATTTGGGTATCAGGGAAAATGTATGGAGTAAAAAGTACATGATTTCTTTCAGGAATGTAGTGAAGTAAAAGTCAAATATAAAAATATAAATAGTAAAGTAAAGTACAGATACCACAACAACCTACTTAAGTAGTACTTTCAAGCATTTTTACTTAAGTACTTTACACCACTGCATCCGGTGCATAGACATCCTGTGCCAGTGTGATCTGAGCGCCAGTTATGGAGACTACAGCACATCGAGCCTGTGGACGTACAGGTCAGTAGTTCGTCGTCACGACTTCCGCCAAAGTCGGTCCCTCTCCTTGTTCGGGCGGCGTTCGGCGGTCGACGTCAACGGCTTTCTAGCCAGTGCCGATCCACTTTTCATTTTCCATTTGTTCTGTCTTTGTCTTAATCATCCACCTCTGGGCTGCTCGCCTCCCTCACCTCTGAGGAAGTACAGCTCCCGCTCAGCCCAGTCAAAACTGTTCGCTGCTCTGGCACCCCAATGGTGGAACAAAATTCCCCACGACGCGCAGGTCAGCGGAATCAATCACCACCTTCCGGAGACACCTGAAACCCCACCTCTTTAAGGAATACCTAGGGTAGGATAAAGTAATCCTTCTAACCCCCCCCCCCCCCCTTAGAGTTAGATGCACTATTGTAAAGTGGTGTTCCACTGGACATCATAAGGTGAATGCACCAACTTGTAAGTCGCTCTGGATAAGAGCGTCTGCTAAATGACTTAAATGTAAATGTAAATGTTATCACACCTGGCTTCACTCAACCAATTACTTGTTTATATTTTAACCCTCTGTCCCCCATGTTGTGTTCGTGAGTGATTGTTTATTTTAATTCGGTCCGTGTTTGTGGGCTATCATTGTTGCCTTGTATATTTGTATTTTTTGAGTGAAGTACTTTCATTACTCATATCTGCTGTCCTGCGCCTGACTTGCTACACCAGCTACACATAGGACCCTTACATTGTCAAATATGATCCAATATTGTATCAAACATTGAATTTGTAGATTTTGACTTGATGTCCCCTTTCCCCATATTTTTTTTAATAGATTTTTATTTAACCTTTATTTTACTAGGCAAGTCAGTTAAGAACAAATCCTTATTTACAATACCGGCCGACTCCGGCCAAATCTGGACGACGCTGCGTAAATTGCGCCGCCTTATGGGACTCCCAATCAAGGCCAGATTTGATTCAGCCTGGATTCGACCCAGGGACTGTAGTGACGCCTCTTGCACTGAGATGCAGTGCCTTAGACCGCTGCGCCACTCGGAGCCCAAGTGGTGCAGACATGAGGCGTGACATGCAGAACATCAGGCTCACCCCATGAGAAGCAGTGCATGTGATCAACACCACCCTCAGCAAAGAGAAATTCTGGAAGTGATGTACTCTACCTGGGCGCCGAAGACATGGATGTCGATTAAGGCAGCCCCCCGCACCTCTCTGACTCAGTTGAATACATTCAGTTGGACAACTGACTTGGTATCTCCCTGCTCTCACTCTGGGGTTAGACAATTTAAACATAACAGATATAAATTCCCACTGTGCTGATGATAAAATGTAACGTGAATTGTGTTCTACTACTGAGGAGATGCACTCAGACCAACCTTTGCGATTGGTTTTAGTTGGCTGCTTGGAGCAAACTTGAATGTAATATTACCTATTCTAGGAGCCTATTGTTTGTGTATGATCGTTATTCATTGTTCACTTGTTTTTTCATCAATGTCAGGTACAGGCAGGGATGACTGTGGCCTTCAGCAAGTAAGACACAGGGGTTAAGAAATCATTTAAACATCACAGATATAAATTCCCACTGTGCCCATGATAAAGTTAACTACATTACTTTAGTTGGCTGCTTTGAGCAAAACTAATATAAACTTATTCTGGGAGTGTAGTGTGTGTGTATGAACTATGTGGAATATCTTTGGGCCATTGGCTTCCCTGAAAACAGGTACTGACAAAGAGTTGCAATATGAGTCTGTCAGAGGTTGTCACGCTGGATGGTTGATGGTGATGGAGGCTTTGCTGGTCCACAAAATGAAGAAACAGGTGCCCCTTCCAGTGATGTTGGAGCTAACCGTGGACCTGGTGCCAGTAAGGATCTTCCTTCCAGACTCAAGTTAAGCATCTCTAGAATCGGCTTCCTATTTTGCAACAAAGCCTCCTTCACTCATGCTGCCAAACATACCCTCGTAAAACTGACTATCCTACCGATCCTTGGCTTTGGCGATGTAATTTACAAAATAGCCTCCAACACTCTACTCAGCAAATTGGATGTAGTCTATCACAGTGCCATCCGTTGTCCCTAAAGGCCCATATACTACCCACCACTGCGACCTGTATTGCTCTCGTTGACTGGCCCTCGCTACATATCCGTCGCCCAAACCCACTGGTTTCAGATCATCTATTAAGTCTTTGCAGGTAAAGCCCGCTTTATCTCAGCTCACTGGTACCATAGCAACACCCACCATAGCACGTGCTCCAGCAGGTATATTTCACTGGTCATCCCAAAGCCAACACCTGCTTTGGCCGCCTTTCCTTCCAGTTCTCTGCTGCCAATGACTGGAACGAATTGCAAAAGTAACGAAGCTGGAGACTTAATCTCCCTCACTAACTATAAGAATCAGCTGTCAGACCAGCTTACCGATCACTGCACCTGTACAACAGCCCATCTGTAAATAGCCCACCCAACTACCTCATCCCCATATTATATATTTTTTTTGCTCTTTGCACTCCAGTATCTCTACTTGTACATCATCATCTGCACATCTATCACTCCAGTGTTAATGCTAAATGTTAATTATTTCGCCACTATGGCCTATTTATTGCCTTTCTACATTTGCACACACTGTTATTATATTTTTCTATTATTGACCTTACATTTTGTTTATCCCATGTGTAACTCTGTGTTTTGTTTTTATCACACTGCTTTGCTTTATCTTGGCCATGTCGCAGTTGTAAATGAGAACTTGTTCTCAACTGGCCTACCTGGTTAAAGAAGGTGAACTACAAATAAAAAAGGATGGTCTTCACAGAGGCTGTAAGACCCTACCTCCTTGTTATAGAAATCGTTCAACTTCACTGCCTCTTCAATGGTAAGTCCTTTGCACCATAGGGACACTTGACCACCACCGCTGTGGTGCCCATCAGACCATCCGGTGAGGCACACAGTATCCCAGACCCCGTGACCCAGAGCCCTGACTCCTGCACATCCATCCCTGTAGCCATTTTGAATGCCTTGATGCCCTCCTCTTCGTTATCTGTTCCCACTTTACAGACAACACCCGATCCAACGAATGCGATCTGAGGACCCTTTTTAGCACCGACGCGTAATGTGGTTGGCCATAACCACTGCGCCATAATTGCTGGCCGTTCAACCTTCCTAACCTCACGGTGTGCCAGTTGGGGTTGGTGCGCTATCGAAACGTTGCCCGTCGTACAGCTCCTGCTGCTCCACCGATAGCACCATGCCAGCCAGGATGCCTGCATGCCCCAGGTGCCCTTGTTTTTATAACAATGTCAGCCACAGACAGGGATGACAGGGAGGCCCCCGAGACGGTTCCTTAGCCACTGAAGATCCTCCTCGTGGGCTCTCGGGACAGAGCGTTGTAGTCTTCGGCCGGGTACAAGTCATCCACTGACTGCACCTGTTTCAGCACGGCTGGCTTCCTCCACCCTCTGATTAATGCCCTCCTTGCCTGGTCCGTGAGTTTTGGCGGGCGTCCCTCTCTTGGCAGGATTGTTGTGGTGCATATTCTTAAAACATTTTTATAATGGATTAATGGTGCTCCGTGTGATGTTCAAAATTTGAGATGAATGAAAAAAAATTGATCTGTACTTCTCCACAACTTTGTCCCTGACCTATTTTGGAGCGCCTCATTGTCTTCACAGTGCAGCTTGCTTGGTGGTGCCCTTGCTTAGTGGTGTTGCAGACTCTGGGTGTCACGATCGTCGTAACTTTGAATAGAGGACCAAGGCGCAGCGTGATAGAAACATCTTCCTTTATTATGAAGACGAACAAAACAACAAACAGACGACCGTGAAGCTCTTCAAACAAATAGTGCTGCACAAAACACTACACATAGACAATTACCACAAAAGCCTACGTTCTATGGCTGCCTAAAATATGGCTCCCAATCAGAGACAATGAATGACAGCTGTCTCTGATTGAGAACCATCCATGGCAACATAAGACACCTACACTCAACACAAACCCACCACACTCTACCAAAACCCCCTATACCATACAAACCACCCAGACGAGACAACTATACACAAACATCCCCCCTGTCACACCCTGACCTAACCAAAATATTACAGAAAACAAAGATAACTAAGGCCAGGGCGTGACACTGGGGCCTTTCAGAACAGTGTATTTATACTGAGATCATGTGACAGATCATGTGACAGATTGCACACAGGTGGACATTATTTAACTAATTATGTGACTTCTGAAGGTAATTGGTTGCACCAGATCTTATTTAGGGGCTTCATAGCAAAGGGGGTGATAAAGCTTCTCTAGGCCCAGGCACATCATGGTCACTTGTGACTGAAAGAAGGATAAGAAAGCCACATTGCACAAAATTCTGATTAGTGATTATTGTTCAATAATTGTTAATATGTACAGCTATAATTTATTTTCTTGAAAACATTTTTACCCACCTGAAGGTAGTATCCATCTTTTGCCATTGGGCGAATTAGTACTGTCCTATCGTCCAAGCTTTTGATGTCACCATTTGGCCGACTGTCAGAGACGTGGACTCTTGAAGGGGCACATGATCTCAAGGAGCTGTGTTGCATCAAGGATCCCATCTGGGCTGGCTCCCAACCAAGGTGGTTCAGGGTGCACCACCCAGGCCTCTGTTCTCCACAACATGCCTTCTGCTCTCGGAGTGTGATGACATTGACCTCATTTTCTTTCCATGCTTTGTTGCTGGTATTGCCAGTGAATGTTGGGTACAAATGCTATTTCCAAATTTTTTGGGATCTGTGGTGTTTCGTTTGGGGATTCTTGCTGGCTGTTGAGATAGTCATCTTTGAGACTTTGGTCTTGATTTCTTCATCAATGTAGCTGCTTGTACAGGGGATAATTTTATGTAGCCTCATAAAACATTGTGCGCTTCCTACAGGTTAGTGATGTGCTGTGTTGAGTGTGACACAGTGTGTTCACGTGGGCTGAATCATGTTGGCTTGGGCCTGCCGCTGCTGCTGTCACATCTGCTCTGTAACTTAGCTGAAAAGACCATTTGTCTGGAGCCAAATAGTGGGGCCATTACCGAGTAGTTGATGTCGCTTTGTGAACTCTGCATGGTTCCTAAAAGTCGGCGAGTGGTGTGAATCCTCCTGTGAGACGTTGATGGGCCTGGACATGTGTGGTGGGTCTGTGGTGTTTAAAATGAATGTGTTTCCCCTTCCTCGCCCTACATTCTTCCTCACACCTAAGTTCCACTTCCTTTGCACATCAGTGCATGCCATTCCTGTTTCGCCTTGCCTGACTGCACTCTCAACTTACATTGGAGAAAATATTTGTATAGTTATTATCTAACCCAGTTTCTCCAAACTCTCCTGGAAGTACCTGTTGTCCTGCCATTCATGTCATTTTTGGTCGTTTACTTTACTGACCTTGTGATGAGATGCGTTGCAGGCTCTGACTCGCGCTCTATGTCTGCTTTAGGTAGACAAGGTTGTCTCCAACAGCCTTCAATAACACCTGACCGACTTTGTTACTGTGTAGGTATTGGTACGCCTCCAAACTTTTTAAAGTTGCTCATCGCCTACCATCGCCAGGCTATGGACTTCAACCAAAGTAACATAAATATGCTTACCTAGTGATACGAGGCCACTTCTTCAATGGTCATTCTTTCCAACCATCCAATTATTGGAGGTAAAGTAGGCTGATATTACCCGTTTTGGATCTCTGTCAGGTTTGTGTTCACATCTATTTTTAGCAAGCTCTTCATGGATGAATGAATGGAATGAACGAAACTGTTTGTTTACTTCGAACCGGCAAATAACGCCCTTAATTCGCGCTTTACGTGATCATGCGCTCTAGCGATCCTTGTGGTTGACCGGCGACTGAGGCTGACCTCAGTCGTCAGGTGAAACGGTGTTTCCTCGTCACATTGTTGCGGCTTGGCTTCCCTAGTTAAGTTGGTCGGTGTGTTTAAGAAAACGTGGTTAGGCGGGGTCTTGTTCGAAGGATTGCATGACTTGACCTTCACCTTCCGAGCCCGTGGGGAGTTGCAGTGTGAGACAGAATTGAAAATTGTAAGAAACAGGGGGAAAATACAATCGGGCCAATTGTGTACTTGCCCTAAGGAGTCCCGATCACGGCCGGTTGTGATACAAGCCTGGAATTGAACCGGGTCTGAAGTGGATGCCTCTAGCACTGCGATGCAGTGGCATAGGCGCTGCACACTTGGGCAGCTACATACCAGTTTGTATAAAGTTCTGTAGATAATAAACACTATTACAATGCAACTTCAGTTGATTTGCAGGTTGCTGTTGTGGTTCTTAATTTCGTAACTGACAGCTGAGTATACCAACATTTAGAACACCTACAGTAACACCTATTATACCACCATTTGCCCCACAGAACAGCCTCGATTCGTCAGCGGGCATGGAACTCTGCAAGGTGTGCGCCTTGGCACCTACCACCATACCCCGTTCAAAGCGCAAATTAAATATTTCTGTCTTGCTCATTCGCCCTCTGAATGTCACACCTACACAATCCGTGTTTTTCAATTGTCTCAAGGCTTAAAAAAAACTTTAAAAACATCGTACACTTGATTGAAGTGGGATTTAAGTGACATCCATAAGGATTCATAGCTTTCACCTGGATTCACCTGGTCACCTGTGTCATGGAAGAGCCAGGTGTTCGTAAAGTTTGTATACACAGGCTGTATATTTTAGCTGAAAGCAGTGAAAATCCTCACCATACTCGAACTTCTGTGTTCGTCCTCTGCTTTCACATACCAATTAAAAAGTTCTGTAGATAAATAAACATAATTATGGCGCACTCTAGTGATTGGCAGGATCTGCTGTGATACTAAGCTGTATGTAACCAATTTTTGGTCGTGGAAGATGCCATTGAATCTAGGTCACTCAATTGTCAGGCACTGGCGCTGACTCACTTGGGCTTACATACCGGTTAAGATGTTCTGTAATAAATAAACACTATTAGCAAATGCACACTTAAATTGATTGGCAGGTGCTGTGTGGTGTCAATTTCATTGCACTTTATTTCCATATATTATTTAGTAAATAAATGTTTTTATTTTGAAATTGCACTATAATTTAGTGCAAAACAGGTAGACGAAATTCGAGCAAGGGTTGCCTTCCAGAGAGAAATCAGAGACTAACATTCTCTGTTTCACAGAAACATGGCTCTCACGGGATATGTTGTCGGAATCGGTCCAGCCACGGCTTCTCCATGCATCGCGCCGACAGAGATAAACATGTCTCTGGAAGAGGAAGGGCGGGGTGTATGCTTTATGATTAACAAAACTCATGATGCTCAACTCTTGTAAACTGGAAACTACCAGAGGCAGCATCTATTGTAACTGGGGATTTAACCAAAGCAAATTTGAATTCAATGTTACCTAAATTTTATCAGCGTATTGATTGCACGACACGTAGGGCTAATTACTCTCGACCACTGCTACTCTAACTTCCGCCGATGCATAAAAGCCCTCCCCCGCCTCCCTTCGGCAAATCCGACCACGACGCCATCTTGCTCATCCGGCTTATAGGACAGAAAGTGATGTACCAGTGACGAGAACATTCAACGCTGGACTGACCAATCGGAAGCCACTTCTCCCAAGTTGTGTTTTGATCACGTGGAAACGGGAATATTGATCCAGTCAGTTCTCAAATGAACGACATTGATCTATACGCTGACCAGGGAGTGGCGTTTATTAAATAAGTGCAATTGGAGGTTGTCGTAGAACCACTGTGACTATTAAAGCCTTACCCTAACCAGAAAGGCTTGGATGGATGGTGGCATTGCGAAAAAACTGAAGCGTGATCCACCGATTTAACCCCCCCCATGGGGAAAAGGGGGGGTCTGGCGATATGGCTGAATATAAAACAGTGTAGTTTATTCCTCCGGCAACGCATCAACAAGCGAAATGCCAGTACAGGGACAAGTGGAGTCGCAATTCAACGACGTATGTGGCCAGGTCTACCAGACAATCACGGTCAACAAAAACAGCCACGGATCGGATAACGACGTCACGCTTCAGACCAAACTTAAAACACCTTCTTTGCCGCTTTAGGATGAGCACTGTGCCACCGTCGCGGCTCGCTAACAAAGTCTCGCCCCCCCTCTCCTTCTCAGTGGCTGACGTAGTAAAACATTTAATAGTTAACCCTCGCAAGGCTGACGGTCCAGACGGCATTTCCCTAGCCACCATCCCACAGAGCATGCGCAGACTAAATTACTTACTGCCCCGTAGCACCACTTCTGTCATCTTGAATGCTTTGAGAGACTGAGTCAAGGATCCCTCCAAACTCAGTTAAGACTTGAGTCCCTGCGGTTTGACCCCGCCCTGTGCAATTGGGTCTGGACTTACCTGACGGGCCGCCCCCAGGTGGTGAGGAGAAAAACAACATTCATCCCACTTCACTGACACCACTCAACACTGAGCCCACAAGGTTTGTGTGCTCAGCCCTCTCCTGACTCCGCTGTCACCCACGATGCGTGGCCATGCACGCCTCCAACTCAAGTCCACCCAAGTTTGCAGAAGACACAAACAGTAGTGGCTTGATCACCAACAGCGACGAGACAGCCTACAGGGAGGAAGTGAGGGCTCTTGGAGTGTGTGTCAGGAAAACAAGCCTCTCACTCAACATGTACAAAAACAAAGGAGATATCGTGGACTTCAGGGAAACAGCAGAGGGAGCACCCCCATATCCACATCGAAGGGTCAGCAGTGGAGAAAGGGGGAAGTTTTAAGTTCCTGGGCCGTACACATTACAGACAAACTTGAAATGGTCCACGCGACCAAGACAATAGCGCCTCTTCAACCTGGAGTTAGGCTGATGAATTGGCTTGTTCACCCAAAAACCCGACAAACCTTTGACAGATGCACATATATCAGAGGCATCCTGTTCGGCTGTATTTCACAGCCTGGTACTGCAACTGCGATCACCCTCAACCGCAAGGCTCTCCAAGAGGTGGGGCGGCTGCACCACGCATCACCGGTTGCCAACTTTACCTACCCCCATGACACCTACAGCACCGATGTCACAGGAAGGCCAAAAAGAATCAAGGAACAACAACCAAAACCGAGCCACTGGCCTATTCACACAGCTATCATCCAGAAGTGAGGTCAGTACAGGTGCATCAAAGGCTGGGACTGAGAGAAGCTGTTTCTCAATCTCAATGCCATCAGACATGCAAAACAGCAATCAACTAAGCTCATTAGAGGCTGCTCCCACATTGAGAACCTCGCATCACCTGCGACAGTTTAATAAATAGATCACTAGTCAGTTTAAACAATGCCACTTCAAATAATGCCACTTTAATAATGTTTACATATCTTACATTACTCATATCAAATGTAAACTCAAGCAAAAAAAAGAAAACGTCCTCTCACTGTCAACTGCGTTTATTTTTAGCAAAATCTTAACATGTGTAAATATTTGTATGAACTAACAAAATTCAACGACAGACATAAACTGAACAAGTTCCAACAGGGACCATGTGACAAACAGAAATGAAATAATGTGCTCCCTGAACAAAGGGGTGTGGCACCAGCTTTATTAAGAACTGCAGTGCATTCCTCCTCATGGGACTGCACCAGATTTGCAATTTCTTGCTGTGAGATGTTACCCCAGTCTTCCACCCAAGGCACCTGCAAGTTCCTGAACATTTTCTGTGGGAATGGCCCTAGCCCTCACCCTCCGATCCAACAGTCCCAGACGTGGCTCAATGGATGAGACCGGGTATTCGGCTGGGACATGGCAGAACACTGGACATTCCTGTCTTGGCGGAAATTCACGCACAGAAGAACAGTATGGTAGGTGGCATTGTCTATGCGGAGATCATGTCAGATGCAGCCTGCAGGAAGGGTAACCACTGAGGGAGAGGATGTCTTCCCTGTAACGCCACAGCGTTGATGTTTGACAACAAGCTCAGTCCGTGATGCATGTGACACACCGCCCCAGCCATTACGGACCCCTCCACCTCCAAATCGATCCCACTCCCCCAGGAGTACAGTCCTTGGTTAATGCTCATTTCTATGACGATTAACGCTATCCGACCATCACCCCTGCCGTCCAGGACGGTGGGTTTGTGCTCATTAAGGCGACGTGTTATCGGTGATGTCCGGTGAGGACCTGCCTTACAACAGGCCTAGAAGCCCTCAGTCCAGCCTCTCTTCAGCCTATTGGCAGATTGTGCATTCCTGGTGTAAACATCAGGCAGTTGTTGTTGCCATGCTTGTACCTGTCCTGCAGGTGTGATATTCGATGTACCGATCCTGTGCAGGTGTGTACACGTGGTCTGCCACTGCTTGAGACGATCGCTGTCCTTCCTGGATCCCTGTAGCGCTGTCTTAG
Source organism: Salvelinus sp. IW2-2015 (assembly GCF_002910315.2). NCBI lineage: Eukaryota > Metazoa > Chordata > Actinopteri > Salmoniformes > Salmonidae > Salvelinus > Salvelinus sp. IW2-2015. The sequence goes on from NC_036838.1 coordinate 15,130,917, forward strand.
GCGTCTACAGTACGGACATTGCAATTTATTGCCCAGGCCACATCTGCAGGTCCTCATGCTCCTTCAGCATGCCTAAGGCACTTCACGCAGTTTATGGAGAGGACCCTGGGCTCTTTCTTTGTTTGTGTTTTGTTTTGGCTTTTTCCAGAAGTCTAGTAGAGAAATGTGCCTCTTTAGTGATCCTAAGTTTTCATAACTGTGACCTTCATTAGCTACCGTCTGTAAACTGTTAGTGTGTCTTAACAACCATTCCACAGGTGCATTTTCCCATTAATTGTTATGTGAGATACACGTTGAGTCAGCACACTATCAAACGGACTCATCACGGACCACTGAGAATCTTATGGCTTGTTCAGTATCCTTCTCGCGCCGTGCAACACTTTCCTCTGTTCTAGCGCTGTCTGTGTTTGGTACCCAGGTGGCATGCGGTTGTCACCCTCAGGGAATGTGTGTGCGATCTGGGTCATAGCGGCGAGCTCTCTGCCGATATCTAATCCAGTTTCTGCGAGTATCGTGCAGCGCTGAGGAGAAAAAGTCCCGTGGTTTTGTGTTTGTGAAGGGGGCGTGGCCGGCTGTCTGCGAGATCTTCACAGTTTTGAATCTTGTCCGGTTGGAAAATTAACCCATATGTCCATACTCATATCCAGCGCCTCCATTAAAACAATCAGCGGCATCACACAGAATGTCTTCGATGGTTTGTATCATTGGTGTTCTTTACAAAAAGCACAAAGACACCTACAATTGGCCTAGTACATGTTTCATTTGTTATTTAATGTTTGGGTTTATTTTAATTTCTTGTTTATGTGTTTCTGGTGGTTTATCGAGTGCGTTGTAAGTGTTTCATGCTCTTATTCTATAATGCTATACTTAAGTATATTTAAAACCAAATACTTTTAGACTTTTACTCAAGTAGGATTTTACTGGGTGACTTTCACTTTTACTTGAGTCATTTTCTATTGAGGTATCTTTACTTTTACTCAAGTATGACAATTGGGTACTTTTTTCACCACTGACCAGATGATCAGAGGGATGCACTCCTGTTGGACGGGAAAACAAAGAGACATTTGGTAACTGGTTGGTTTTTTCAATGCTGTATCACCATCTTTATCTGGACAGAAAATGCATTGTTTATCATAATACAAACCCACCTTGGACAATGTGACAAGTGGTCCCTCAACACCCAATCCTCATGCCTCATTGTTTGTTCTTGTTTCCCAATCAACAGTCTGGATCCTCCTCTTCTGCCATGGTGGATGAGCTACCTTTTCTGGTAAATACAGGTCCATTTCTCTTTCCCATGGGAAAATAGGAGCAGCAGACCTGAGGGTTGTCAATAAGTTTCCGGTCTGCCCATCTGAAAGACAACATTTTTTATGTTTTACTAGCTAACTCGGTTGATTACTAAAATGGTAACAAGGGACCTTTCTGCTGGGATGGAGGAATTATCTGGAATGCTCAACTCGATGATCAGTACAGTCTAGGTTACTATTTGCCCGAAGAGGTGAAGTATTGCGATGAGCTATACGGCTGTACTTTTGATTCTAATTCTCAAGAGGAAAGTTAAAACCCTTAGCCGTGAGGTCAATGAGGAGGAGCAACAGTTGTAGGCGGATGGGCTGAAAAGGACTGACATGCAGGGATGGAACACAAGGACTTTAGGCCAGCAGACAACGATTTCTACTAGCCCGGATAACATTCAGGTCCTAAATCTGTGGCATGCGATGTTGGTAAAGGCAAAATTTCACTGCTGTGTCAAGCTAATTTTGCACATTGTCTACTACAGTGGCAGTTGAAGCTGTTTAAAATGAGGGAGGACGATTTTTATTTTTTAAATTTCTATTACAGCATATTGGACTGTAATTCATATTCCATTCACCCAGCTCACTGTAACATCGGTAGGTTTAGGCTACTACATGATACTTACATTTTGACTTTCCCCATCATGAGTTTGCTACTACCTAGCCTACAAATGAAAGTTTACAACATACAGTAGGTGCACAGGTCGAGAGAAATTAGAGTAATCAAGGTGACAGACAGTGACACATTCAATAGCGCCTTGCACACTCTTGCCTGCATCCAGCTGATCTAGGTTGTAATCAGTGATCCAACGGTTGCAAACGAGAGTTTCTATTAGACAAATTGAAGTATGTTTACCCCCGTTTCATTCTGTTTGCTTCCATTTACGAAACATTTTTCAACAGAATCGGTGGAATGAATACACCCCTGATCACAAGCAAACACAGAACTAGCAGCCACTTATATAAACCGCATGATCACTTTTCTCGTTGTATATATAATTCCTTCTTGCTTCAGTGCTCTACCCTCTTACCTTTTCTCTTCACTTGTGGACTTCAGTTCACATTACAACAGCTGACTTTGACAAGGCAAAATAAACTTTACAAGCCAAACGTTCATACCATAACCGCTACACACAGCATACATTGTTTTCACCATATTAACATCCTAGTCAACATAGCTACTAGAACTACAGATTTATAAATCAGCTACAATCATGCAGTACAGTGTACAGCAAGCAGTTTAGCAGTTACACTGGCGGGCCCCAGTGGCAATAAATTAATAAAACCAAAAGCTTACCTTGACTTGGAAGAGTTCCAGTGTTGGATAGCCATAGCCAGCTAGCTAACATAGCATCCCTCTCTGTTTGAACTGGGTGTTTGAGGAGGCTAAACTAGCTAGCTCCATCCGCTAGCTAAGAAAGTGAAAATGAAAGTAACAATATGTATATAATACAAAATATAGCTCTCTCTCTATTTTGCTTCTCCTTAATTTTGGAAGAAATTAATTTGTTCAAAACTATTCAGCTATTGTCTTTCTCTCTCTTTGAGTCAACTACTCACCACATTTTATGCACTGCAGTGCTAGCTAGCTGTATCTTATAATTTCAGTACTGGATTAATTTTCTGATCCTAAGATTGGGTGGACACCATGTCAGTTCATGCTGCAAGAGCTCTGATAGGTTGGAGGACATCCTCCGGAAGTTGTCATAATTACTGTGTAAGTCTATAGCTGTGTTCGAATACTCATACTAACCGCACTAACCGTAATATTTGTGACGTGAATTGAGTATATAGTATGCTTATTGGTCATAGTATGGATATAGTTAGTATGCCACAAGTTCCCGGATGGCGTACTAAAATCGGCAAAATATGAAGTATACACGCAGAGGACACTATTTCCGTACTTTAGGGCCCATAATGCAATTCTTCAGGAAATGTTCAAAAAAGTTACCTTACACGTTATGCTGGCTGACAATTTGTTAGCTACGCTGTCCTTAAGAACCACATAGCATATCATTACAGCAGTATGTACCGGTATGTTTGCTAGCTACCTAACGTTAGTTGGCTACTTATACATGAAACTTGCCAGTATATTAACTATAGGCTATCAAACTACCCAACGTTTATTGACTTGATTATTCCTGTAATTCTTAGCTTTGCTAAATGGTATAGTCRTGCGTTCTCAATGGACATTCGGATACTTTCATAAATTTGCTCTGGCTATCTACTCCGATTTCAGAGCACTCTCGTCTGAAAGTAGCAGAGCGCAGAATAATGAATTTACGAACACCCGTTGAATATGGCTGGTGTCAGTAAACGTCAGCAATGAAACTGTTGCCAGCAGCACAGTTACAGTCACCAAGGCTCTGGATAACATGAAAACTGCCTAACCAGCTCTGCTAGGGTGAGTAAAATGGTCAGAGTGGTCTCATTTGTGTCTGGAAGTAGCTAGCAAGCTAGCCGATGTTAGCCTGGGTGCTTGACTGCCGTTGTAATGTCAGAACATTCAAATTGACCCGTCCTCAGCCTGAGTGTCCAGTGTGTGCTCTGAATTTACGAGCGCACTCTGGCACTCCAGATTGAATTTAAGAACACACCCGAAGTCGAAAAATGTTTAACTAGTCATTTGTTATGCTAACTAGCTAGCAAGAGGTTGCATAAAAACAGCATCAACTTCCGATAGACAGGCGAAGAGCTAGTATGCTCAACTGAAAGCATACTGCTATTTTACAGTATACTAACATGAACTAATAGTACATAGTATGTATTATATACTCATTACCAAACATTTAGTATTCGAACACAGCTTATATAAGGGTGTGAGAACCAAGAGCTTTCTAGGTTTTGTATTGAAGTCAATGTACCCAGAGGAGAACAGAAGCTATCTGTCCTCCGGCTACACCATGGTGCTACCCTACAGAGTGCTGCTGAGGCTACTGTAGACCTTCATTGCAAAACAGTGAATTTTAATAAATTATTTGGTGACGTGAATATATTTAGTATAATTTTATCTAAAAAGGATAACTTTTTAATGTTTCACTATTTACATTTTTCTGAAATTCACTGAGGAGGATGGTCCTCCCCTTCCTCCTCTGAGGAGCCTCCACTGGTCTACTAGCCCAGTCTGTAAAGTACTATCCTCGGGCTAGCTTAATATCCATCCCTGCTGACATTTCTAACTGACTTCACAGGTCATTTGAATAGTCATGTACAACAGCTGCACTCGTGGAACAAAACCATTTCTGTGTTTTGTATGGGGAAAACATTGAGCCCACAACTCCTTTGTGAGCTAGCTAGCCGACTTTAGCTAATGTAGCTAACTAGCCAACCAAGGTGCCTAAGTAGCTAGCCCACCAGGTGATATTTAACTAGCTAGTTAACATTAGCTTACAGTTCATGCCACCATGGAAAGGATAGTTGGTTAGCTAGCATGTCACCACTTAGAAAAGTCTGACTACATAAACGGTGAGCTAATGTTAACTACCTAGCTAAATATTACCTGGTGGGCTAATGTTAGCTAATATGTCACCATGTGAGAAAGGATGACTGCAAAAAATGCAAGCTAACGTTAATTAGCTGTCAATAGACAATTAGCTGTCAATAGATAATAGACAAGGTTTTGAGAGTTTTCAAAAAGTAATATATATATATATATATATATATACACACACATTTTGAGCGACACATAATTTAATATCCAACTTTTTACCTAAATTATTAATACTCATTATATGTTAGTCTTAAACTGTTATCTACTTTCTCAAAACATAATACTAATCTTTAAATAAATAATGAGACATTATTTGGTTACAACACTGAAGAAGATGTTAGTGAAGAACAATTTTTTAGAGTCTACCGTAGGGCGCACCAGGCTATGCAATGAAAAGTTGACAGGCAAGTAATTTTTTTTTACTGGAAGGCTAGCCAACTATCTAGTAAACACTTCAGATACGATGTTGGTGTCTCTTTTTTGAACAACATTGAACAGATACAGTTGAAGTCGAAAGTTAGGCAAATACATTTAAACTCCATTTAAAAATAATTTAAAACTCCATTTAAAATTCCCAAAAAATTCCTGATATTTAAAATCCTAGTAAAAAACCCTGTCTTAGGTCAGTTAGGATCACCACTTTATTTTAAGAATGTGAAATGTCAGAATAATAGTAGAGAGTAATTTATTTCAGCTTTTATTTCTTACATCACATTTCCAGAGGGTCAGAAGTGTACATACACTCAATTAGTATTTGGTAGCATTGCCTTTACATTGTTTAACTTGGGTCAAATGTTTTGGGTAGCCTTCCATAAGCTTCCCACAATAAGTTGGGTGAATTTTGACCCATTCCTCCTGACAAAGCTGGTGTAACTGAGTCAGGTTTGTAGGCCTTCTTGCTCGCACACGCTTTTTCAGTTCTGCCCACACATTTTCTATAGGATTGAGGTCAGGGCTTTGTGATGACCACTCCAATACCTTTACTTTGTTGTCCTTAAGCCATTTTGACTGATGTCTTGAGATGTTGCTTCAATATATCCACATAATTTTCCTTTCTCATGATGCCATCTATTTTGGTGGAAGTTGCGCACCCAGTCCTCCTGGAGCAAAGCACCCCCACAGCATGATGCTGCCATCCCCGTGCTTCACGGTTGGGATGGTGTTCTTCGGCTTGCAAGCCTCCCCCTTTTTCCTCCAAACATAACAATGGTCATTATGGCCAAACAGTTCTATTTTTGTTTCATCAGACCAGAGGACATTTCTCCAAAAAGTATGATCTTTGTCCCCATGTGCAGATGCAAACCGTAGTCTGGCTTTTTATGGCGGTTTTGGAGCAGTGCTTGTTCCTTGCTGAGCGACCTTTCAGGTTATGTTGATATAGGACTCGTTTTACTGTGGATATAGATACTTGTGTACCTATTTCCTCCAGCATCTTCACAAGGTCCTTTGCTGTTGTTCTGGGATTGATTTGCACTTTTTGCACCAAAGTACGTTCATCTCTAGACAGAACGCGTCTCCTTCCTGAGCGGTATGACGGCTATGTGGTCCCATGGTGTTTATACTTAGTTACTATTGTTTGTACAGATGAATGTTGTACCTTCAGGCATTTGGAAATTTCTCCCAAGAATGAACTAGACTTGTGGAGGTCTACAATTTTTTTCTGAGGTCTTGGCTGATTTCTTTTGATTTTCCCATGAAGTCAGCAAAGAGTCACTGAGTTTGAAGGTAGGCCTTGAAATACATCCAAGTATGTATACACGCATCCACAGGTACACCTCCAATTGACTCAATGATGTCAATTAGCTATCAGAAGCTTCTAAAGCCATGACATCAATTTCTGGAATTTTCCAAGCTGTTTAAAGGCACAGTCAACTTAGTGTATGTAAACTTCTGACCCACTGGAATTGTGATACAGTGAATTATAGTGAATAATCTGTCTGTAAACAATTGTTGGAAAATTACTTGTGTCATGCACAAAATTAGATGTCCTAAAGACTTGCCAAAAGTACATTTGTTAACAGGAAATTTGTGGAAAAAACTAGTTTAATTACTCCAACCTAAAATCATGTCAACTTCCGACTTCAACTGTATATCTTGTAATTGAACAAAATAGTAAGGTGGCAATAACTGGGGACCGTACGCTGTTAATACGGGACATATTTGTTTTGCTAAACCGCTTATCAAAAAGCTGATAGTAGTAGTATTTCCTCTGAATGTCAAAAATGCTAATGTTAACCCATTAGCTAACATTTTTATGACACTAATAATCACAAAACATTGATGGCTTGATCACAAGATAACACTGTTGAAGGTAGTACTATTTCTAAATGCTGTTGAATATGCCGATAATACGGGGTGCTAGCTAACCACAGATCTTTGTCCTAACCCCAAAAAATTAATTAGCAGCTTGCAAACATGGCTTACCTTGTCCAAGAGAGATTTGTTTGATTATCAAAACGTCACGCCAGGGTAAGTCTACACGAAACACAAACCTTATATGAAGTAGTCCTAAAATCCCGATTGGAACTATTTCTGGGTTTTAACGCTAGGTTTTATGGGTATTATGGCTCATACTGTGGTACTCGGTGGTCCTCTCTTTGTAGCTATGTTTTTMTTTTTACTGGTCAAACCACAACTGAGAGAGCCAAATAAAACCTTTTAGTTGTAATCAATCTCTGACACTAGGACCTCTATTTCAGTCTCTGAAAACCTTTTTTTCTTAGTTTTGTTGTGGTTGCGCAATTGTATTTCATGTTATGGCATTGTATATTCCAACGGGCTTTAAAGGGATGATTTTTACCTTATGGTTAATTAGGGGCATTTCAAAATATAAATAGCCAAGGTCGTGCACGAGCACTGATGCTGAGAACAATTGGTATTTCTCAATGGTAATCTTCTACCGGTGTGCATATGACACTCGTAAGATTGTTTGATAAATCACCGCTTCTCTATGCGTACGAACATTCTTAAATCCGTTCGTAAGTAGTTATTTTATTATAGTTTCTATGCAGTATTGATAAATGAGGCCCCTGGGCTTTTGTTGTACAGTCTGTTAGGCTTTCACCTCTGCATTGCATTGTCCATATTTTTTCCTTCTCTCGCTACACAACTATTGGGCTGTGTGAGAGGAKATTGGTATCCACTAGTATGCAGAACAAGTTCTGACTAATCGTTCATTTCAAATACAATCACCAAGGKCCCAGTTTCCCAAAAGCATCTTAAGGCTAAWTTCMTTTTTAGAACCATTGTAAGAGCATCGTTATATCTCTGATCGTTAAAACACTTGTAAGCCTAAATTCCATCGTAATCCGGAAACCGGGCCCAGTTTGTATGTTTGTAATCATTAACCACTAGTAAATATTTGGGGTTGTGTCTGTCATAGTAAGTCGGCTCCTAAATCCGAGACCAGGTTCTCCTTTTCTCACCCTACTATGTCAGAGTGGACAGTTATTTTTAAACTTAACTTCTTTTTGACCCCAAATGAAATACCACAATAGAATTGTAACAAAACAGATTGTTTCAACTTGGAAGGATATCAAAATGCCTGAAGCTGGTCAACATTATTTTAACCTATTCCAAATCAACTGAAACTGCATTTCTGTTGAATGTAAGACATACATTTTGAAAATATCTCCCTCTCAGATTAGAGGAACTATCAGGAAGTTTTCATCACATTGTGCTCCATCATACTTTGGGGAGTCTTCTTCCCCCTTAGAAACATACTGTAAACTGCTGCAAAGCATTAGAAATTTGACAGCAACACTACATTCCTGGGGATGTTTGCTAGCCCSCCTAGCCCCCCTAGCCCTGTCTGCAGAGCCCTTTCATGCCCGATGATGAATGGGCCAATAGTGGATGATGAATGCCACGGGTGGGATTTGTGGAAGTGGGGGTCGAGGAGAGGCCCGAAAAGTGAATGTAATGCAAAGTTGTAAAAATCAACAAGGGGAGCGAAGGAGAGASGGAGATGGTGTATTGCTATGACTGAGGAAAAGAGAGTGAGAGAGAAGAGTGTGACAGAGAGTGAGTGAAGGAAGGGAAGAGAGAGTGAGTGTGACAGAGAGCAAGTGGAGAGAGGAATAAGAGAGGAAAGAGTAGGGTGTGGAGAGAGGGACAATTCAGAATGCGTGATGTGTTTGTTGTAAAAATGCATTGGGAGGAAATGGGGGCAGTGAGGTTACCGAGAAGGTTGTATATCCATTCCAGCTATAACACATACAGTATGCACACAGGGCCCGATTAAGAGTTGAGATAAGTGTGCACAGGTCAGACTTTAACGTTAATCATTCATTGGGGTCAATGGGAGAGTTAAGCGTGTGAATCTCAAGTCAGAGTACCACCCACACTGAATAAACTCTATTCAAATACAGCAGACAAAATCAGACATACATTGTATGCACTAAGAAAGTTTGTCAGTAGGCCTCATCAACAATGTATTGCGTTCAAACCCAGTTTATTGAATAAAATATAAAACGGACATTTCCTCATTGTAGATCACCAGAAGAAGAGACATTACATGAATATGATTGTTGAATGTATGAATTCTACATTAGTCACATTTCACACATCTAAGCAACATGGCTTGCTATAGTSAGAGAAATCAATTCAAAACGCTCCATTAACCTCTGAACTGGACAGCGGGGAAACACTCCGTACCCATGCTGCAACAACATCAAAGTTCGGCTGAGAACATGGTACACATTTCCAGGCATCTTGCACGCTTTTTCATGTGTATCAAAATAATCTTGATACAAGCGCGCTGACAAGTCAGGACTTACTTCTTGTGGTGTAAAACTCTTGCCAGCGTGACGCTTTGATGTACACAATAGCTAGTGGGCGTTGAGCGGAGCAACATCGCAATGAGCTCACACACCACAAGCCAGGCAGAAAACCTTTGAGACATGCAGGTAAAAACAACAAATGGATCCAAACCGCTCTGTCAACAATCACCGTGACTCACCACGAAGAGCATATGATTACACTTTTAGTTTGTAGCACACCTGCTCAGTCAAAAGGTTGAAATTCTCCTCTTCTCTCATAAATAACTTAAACACCAGATTAAAATTCAATTCAATCAAAGAGACTGAATTGAGTTAAAGGGACAGTTCACCCAAATTTCAAAATTACGTATTGATTTCCTTACCCTGTAGGCAGTCTATGGATAAGGTAAGACAGCAAGGTAAAGAAAACCAAAGCATGGATTGCTGTCATACCATGTCCATAGACTGCTTACAGAGTAAGGAAACTTTGTCATTTTGCAATTTGGGTGAACTATCCCTTAAAGATTGAAGGTTTAACAGTCATTCATAAAGTAGAAGTTGAAAGGTCTTGATTGTAGAATGTGATTTTTTTGTCTTGGAAACTGTATGGTAAATTATTTATAGAGTGATTGAGTAGCTTTTTCAGGCCGTTATGTATTACATAACTCAGTGGGCCTGATAATGAACAAGCATTGGAAACTGTGGTTGATGTTTCTAGAAAGCCAGAGAAGCTCATTGACATATCTGTAATGGAAATKAAATTTGTGTCATAGCTTTCCAAGTTACGATGACTACTGCAATCGGTACTACAGGTCTGGTAAAAGCAAGCTTTRAAAATCGATATTTAGAAAAAGACAGAAAAATGCATGTTCATTTTCACTCAATCATAATGRGCATGCTTTATACTTAGCATCATTTCGGAGGTCGAATGATGTCACAACCCCACCCCAGATGCCTGTTGTTTGGATGAGGAAGGGGGAAGCGGGGGAGGGAGTAAGAGTTAGGTTTTGGGTGAGGAGGAGGGTTACGGTTACAGACTCGCAAAAACATAACCTGCTAGTTACTCTTGGTCATATCTGCTCTCCCCTGTTGCAGTCCAGACGGGAACAAGTGTGCCTGCTTCCCTCTGTACTTTATTGCCCCCCTCCATCTTTCTTCTTCCTCCTTGATTCCCAGTCATCCAGTCATTAATTTTGGCTCTGGCATCCCTCTCGCTCGCTCTCCTCCACCCCCATGTATTAGCCATAGATCACAATAGAGACATGACTACATGGTCTTCGTATGGTCTTTGTATCCTGGGGCTAATGTTATAAACTTCAGCAGGGGRTATTCTCGGATATGTAATAAAAATGTATAGGAGTTATAGAAAAGGCTGGCTGTATGTTAACTGCGATCTCTTCATTGTAAATTCACCTGTGCCTTCAGGCCATCTTTGGAAAGTTGCCCTCAGATCACGCAAACTCAGAGTGACAGTAGGTCAAGGCTTTTTAGAGCCAAAGGGCACTCCTTCTGGACTTGCCATGCCTCTGTCAAGATGGCGAGATGGCGCCGACAGAGARGGCTCCTCGGTTCTAGTCCTTAGGAAACTTTGCAGTATTTWGTTTTTTATGTATTAATTCTTACATTGTTAGCCCAGAAAATCTTAAGTGTTATTACATACAGCCGGGAAGAACTATTGGATATAAGAGCGACGTCAACTTACCACCTATACGACCAGCAATACGACTTTCCCCTAGCGGATCCTTTGTCTGCRCCACCCAGAGCATTTGAACTGATTCCAGAGGCCGACCCAAAACAACACCACCGGAGAAGGGGGAGATGGAGAGCGGTCTTCTGATGAGACTTCGGAGGCGCGCACACCACCCACCGCTTTCGAGTATATTACTCGCTAATGTCCRGTCCCTAGATAACAAGGTCGACAAAATCAGGGCAAGGGTTGCTTTCCAGAGAGACACCAGGGATTGTAACATRCACTGTTTCACGGAAACATGGTTCTCTTGGGATATGCTGACGGAGTCGGTACAGCCACCTGGATTCTCAGTGCGTCGCGCTGACAGGAATCAACATCTCTCCGGGAAGAAGAAGGACGGGGGTGTATGTTTCATGATTTACGACTCATGGTGTAATTGTAACAACATACAGGAACTCAAGTYMTTTTGTTCATCTGACCTAGAATTCCTCACAATCAAATGCTGACCGTATTATCTCCAAAAAGAATTATCTTCGGTTATTGTCACAGCCGTGTATATCCCCCCTCAAGCCGATACCACGACGGCCCTCGAGGAACTTCASTGGACTTTATGCATACTGGAAACCATATATCATGAAGCAGCATTATTGTATCTGGGGATTTTAACAAAGCAAATTTGAGAACAAGGCTACCTAAATTCTATCAGAATATCGACTGTAGCACTCACGCTGGCAAAACACTGGACCATTGTTACTCTAACTTCTGCGATGCATACAAGGCCCTTCCTTTCGGCAAATCTGACCACAACTCCAYTTTGCTCCTCCCTTCCTATAGGCARAAACTCAAACAGGAAGTACMYGTGYTAAGGACTATTCAACGCTGGTCTGACCAATCGKAATCCATRCTAYGTGATTGTTTTGATCACRCGGACTGGGATATGTTCCGGGTAGCCTCAGAGAATRATATTGACGAATACGCTGATTCRGTGAGTGAATTTATAAGGARGTGTATAGGAGATATTGTACCCACTGTGACTATTAAAACCTACCCTAACCAGAAACCGTGGATAGATGGGCAGGCATTCGTGCAAAACTGAAAGCGCGAACCACCGCATTTAACCATGGAAAGGTGACTGTGAATTTGGCCGAATACAAACAGTGTAGTTATTCCCTCCACAAGGCAATCAAACAAGCAAAATGTCAGTATAGAGACAAAGTGAAGTCGCAATTCAACGGCTCAGACACGAGACGTATGTGGCAGAGTCGACAGACAATCACAGACTACAAAAGGAAAACCAGCCATTTCACGGACATCGACGTCTTGCTTCCAGACAAACTAAACACCTTCTTTGCCCGCTTTGAGGATAATACAGTTCCACCGACGCAGCCCGCTACCAAAGACTGTGGGCTCTCCTTCTCCGTGGCCAACGTGAGTAAGACAATTAAACGTGTCAACCCTCGCAAGGCTGCCGGCCCAGACGGCATCCCTAGCCGCGTACTCAGAGCATGCACAGACCAGCTGGCTGGTGTGTTTACAGACATATTCAAACTCTTCCTATCCCAGTCTGCTGTCCCCACATGCTTCAAGATGGCCACCATTGTTCATGTACCCAAGAATGCAAAGGTAACTGAATTAAATGACTATCGCCCCGTTGCACTCACTTCTGTCATCATAAAGTGCTTTGAGAGACTAGTCAAGGATCATATCACCTCCACCTTACTTGTCACCCAAGACCCACTTCAATTTGCTTACCGCCCCAATAGGTCCACAGACGATGCAATCGCCATAACACTGCACACTGCCCTATCCCATTGAGACAAGAGGAATACCTATGTAAGAATGCTGTTCATTGACTATAGCTCAGCATTCAACACCATAGTACCCTCCAAGCTCATCATTAAGCTTGAGGCCCTGGGTCTTAACCCCGCATTGTGCAATTTGGTCCTGGACCTCCTGACGGGCCGCCCCCAGGTTGTGAAGGTAGGAAACAACATCTCCACTCCGCTGATCCTCAACACTGGTGCCCCACAAGGGCGCATGCTCAACCCCCTCCTGTACTTCCTGTTCACCCATAACTGCGTGGCCATGCACGCCTCCAACTCAATCATCAAGTTTGCAGACGACACAACAGTGGGAGGCTTGATCACCAACAACAACGAGATAGCCTACAGGGAGGAGGTGAGGGCTCTCGGAGTGTGGTGTCAGGAAAATAACCTCTCACTCAACGTCAACAAAACAAAGGAGATGATCGTGGACTTCAGGAAACAACAGAGAGAGCACCCCCCTATCCACATTGACGGGACAGCAATGGAGAAGGTAGAAAGTTTTAAGTTCCTCGGTATACACTTCTATGACATTCTGAAATGGTTTACCCACACAGACAGTGTGGTGAAGAAGGCTCAACAGCGTCTCTTCAACCTCAGGAGATGAAGAAATTTGGCTTGTCACCTAAAACCATCACAAACTTTTACAGGTGCACAATTGAGAGCATCCTGTTGGGCTGTATCACTGCCTRGTACGGCAACTGCACCACCCAMMACCGCAGGGCTCTCCAGAGGGTGGTGCGGACTGCACAACACATCACCGGTGGCAAACTATCTGCCTTTCAGGACASCTACAGCACCCGATGTCACTGGAAGGCCAAAAAGATCATCAAGGACAACAACCACCCAGGCCACTGCCTWTTCACCYCGCTACCACCCAGAAGGCRAKGTCTGTACAGGTGCATCAAAGCTGGGACCRAGAGGCTGAAAAACAGCTTCTATCTCAAGGCCATCAGACTGCAAAACGGCCATCACTAGCTCAGAGAGGCTGCTGCCTTCATACAGACTTGAAAGCCTTGGCCACTTTAATAATGTTTACATATCTTGCGTTACCCATCTCATATGTATATACTTATTCTATACTATCTCTTGCATCTTAGCCTATGCCGCTCTGTCATTGCTCATCCATATATTTATATATTCTTCTTCCATTCCTTTACTTAGATTTGTGTGTATTAGGTATTTATTGGGGAATTGTTAGATATTACTTGTTAGATATTGCTGCACTGTCGGAACTAGAAGCACAAGCATTTCGCTACACTCACAATAACATCTATTAACCATGTGTATGTGACCAATAACATTTTATTTGATAACAAATGGTAACTATAGTAGCCCTGTGTGTGTGTTTATCACGTGTTTGTGTGTGTGTGTGTGTGTGTGTGTGTGCGGCTGGGAGCCATGCACTGATCTCCCATGCCTGGTATCGATGGCAGTTACTAAGAGAGTGGTGTAGGAGTGAGTCAGTGTGTTTACTGTTTTCACAGATGGAGCTCTGACACTGTCAGGATAACTGAGATAAATGACTAGCACCGAGCACAGCAGATGGGAAAAACAACAGCCCCACATGAACACACAAGCGCACACACATATATACACACACACACAGGGCCGGCCCTGGGCATAAGCAACATAAGTGGTCAGTGGGGTCATAACTTATTGTTGCGAGTTAGTATAGTAAAAACCACAAGGTGCAATTAAAAAATTGGGTTGTTCATCRGCAGTTTTTCTCTTAGGTCAGTCACTGACAGTCACTCAATTAGCCCAGCTAAAATGTTTAAATATAAATAAATAAAACTACAATGAAGAAAAGGTTACAGTTGAAGTACACTCATAACTCACGCACAAAAAGAATCAGAGAGAAACAGACACTAGTATTCTGCAACGGATGGCAYCAAATGAAAAAAAAGTKATCTATATTTCCTCAGATATTAATTTYGTTCCTATTTACAGAACAACAGTAGACCGCAGAACAACTWAGCTACTCATTAGTGGTGTAACTTCAGCTGCTGATTTATTCAATATGTACATTGATTAATGCGGTGAGGCCATCTGTTGTCAATTAACAGTTCCATGAATACATGTGTTTGTTAATAAGGGTATGCACTTTGCAGTGGAAGACAGGAAGTCCACAGCCAGTATCTATAGATCTACTAATGGAATGTTATTGTTCATGGATAGGGTCGATAAAAGGTTAATGAAAAACTTGTAGGCCTATAACATGTCATACTGTATGTCCATGCCTTTGAGCTCTGCATTCTTGTTTGTAAATGAGTAAATATGACAAAAACATGAGGAAAATAGATCAGATCTAGGTCAATATACAAGACTGTAATCTTTAATTAGCATTTATGTATGCTAACGAGGGTGTCGCTTTACAGTTAGTGGCCATGCTACAATAGTAAAATACTGCCTCCTTGTGTTGACTAAATGGAACATCTTGAGAATACTGTGGGTATGTCTCAAATGGCACCCTGTTCCCTATATAGTGCACWAATTTTGACCAGGGCCCATAGGGCTTTAGTCAAAAATAATGCATTAAATAGGGATTAGAGTGCCATTTGGGACACAACCACTTTGTGCAGCTGATGTGTGTCAGTAAGTTACAGTACATGTCGTATCTGCATACAGTACATGTTGTATTTGATTATTTTCCTCCATTACTCACATCTCCCCTCGCCTCCTTCTCATAACATCAGAAGGAATTGTAGAATATCTTCTTCTCAGATCTTCTCATCCAATACCGAATCAAATAATCAAAATWCATCAAAATACATCCCAAGTCTCTTTCTGAATTCCTCTTTCCTTGATACCTCACATTCTCTCTCCTACGCCGAGAGGAAGGACCCTGGACCTTCTCTTCCAACATGGTTGAGGAGGCAAGGAGACAGAATGCAAGGACTCACAGACAGACAAATTGAGATAGWGCCCTGGAGAATAAACTTCTCACTGGACTCATAAGCTAAATTAAAGTGTCATCAATAAAGGTGAGAGATATTCCCATGATATCATAACTCTTATAGACGGTTGCCAGGTGACATACGCCATCTTCGTGGTGGAAGACCACTGCATACATTTTTACAGATTACCCACAATCATGAAACACCAAGGAGATAAGACTCAGGAACTATCAGAAAAGCAAAGAAACCTTTTTGCTCATCAAGACCTGAACCCAGACAGCTGTCAGTAGATATTAKATATTTGAGCAATATGAGATGGAAGGAAATTCCATGCAATAAGGGCTCTATATAATACTGTAYGCTTTCTTGAATTTGATCTGGATTTGGGGACTGAAAAGACCCCTGGTGGCATAAGTGTGTGTGTCAGAGCTGTGTGTAAGTTAACTATGCAAACAATKTGGGATTTTCAACACAACACATTGTTTCTTATAAAAAGAAGAAGTGATGCAGTCAGTCTCTCCTCAACTCCTAACCAAGAGAGACTAGCATGCATAGTATTTGTATCAACCCTCTGATATAAATACAATTAAGAGCAAAATGTGCCGCTCTGTTCTGGGCCAGCTGCAGCTTAACTAGGTCTTTCCTTGCAGCAGTGGACCACACGACTGGGCAATAATCAAGATTAAAAAACTAGAGCCTGCAGAACTTGCTTTTTGAAGTGTGGTGTCAAAAAAGCAGAGAGCATCTCTTTATTATGGCCAGACCTCTCCCGATCTTTACAACCATTGAATCTATATGTTTTGACCATGACAGTTACAATCTAAGGTAATTCCAAGTAATTTAGTCTACTCCAACTTGTTCAACAGCCACACCATTCATTACCAGATTCAGCTGAGGTCTAGAACTTAAGGAATGATTTGTAGCAAATACAATGCTCTTAGTTTTAGAGATGTTCAGGACCAGTTTATTACTGGCCACCCATTCCAAAACAGACTGAAACCCTTAACAAAAAGTTGCAATGACTTCATTAGCTGTGGTTGCTGATACATACATGGTTGAATCATCAGCATACATGGACACACATGTTTTGTTTAATGTCAGTGGAGGTCATTGGTAAAATAGAAAAGAGTAGAGGACCTAAGAGAGCTTTCCCTGCGGTACACCACACTTTACATGTTTGACATTAGAGAGCTTCCATTAAATAAAATCCTCTGAGTTCTATTAGATAGATAGCTCTGAATCCACGATTATGGCAGAGGTTGAAAAGCCATAACACATACGTTTTTCAACAACAGGTTATGATCAATAATATCAAAGGCTGCACTGAAATCTAACAGTACAGCTCCGACAATCTTATTATTATCAATTTCTTTCAACAATCATCAGTCATTGTGTCAGTGCAGTACATGTTGAGTGCCCTTCTCTATAAGAATGCTGAAAGTCTGTTAATTTTGTTTCCAGAAAAATAGCATTGTATTTGGTCAAACACAATTCTGTCCAACAGTTTGCAAAAGCTGGCAGCAAGCTTATTTAGGCCGATTTACCTCTCTTGGGTAGCGGAATTACTTTGGGTTCCTTCCAGGCCTGAGGACAAAGACTTTCCTCTAGGCTCAGATAAAAAAATATGACAGATAGGAGTGGCTATAATCAGCTACCATCCTCAGTRGCATCTAAGTTGTCAATGCCAGGTGTGTCATTACTGATCAATAACAATAATATTTACAGCTCTCCCACACTACAAAATTCAAACTTGCAAAATGCTTTTCTTTCGTTATTAGTTTTTTTATGCATGAATACAACTGCTCACTGTTCGTTGTTGCATTTCCTGCCTAMGTTTGCCCACTTTGCCAATGAAATATTCATGAAATATTAAATGAATAAGCCATCTGATTTGATGAAAGATGGAGTTAAATTTGTCTTTCTGCCCATAATTTTATTTGAAGTACAACGTTTTTTCCCATAATTCTTTATGTCATTGATCTTGGCTTCATAATAAAGTTTCTTCTTCTTTTGTTGAGTTTGGTCACATAATTTCTCAATTTGCAGTAAGTAAGCCAGTCAGATGTGCAGCCAGACTTGTTAGCCACTCCTTTTGCCCCATCTCTTTCAACCATACMGTTTTTCAAAACTTAACAGTTCTAACAGTCAGTCATAAATTCATCAGGTGCAGCGTCTGGATGCTTCTCATTAATCACATCAGATCAACAAATATTTTTAACATCATCCACATAAGAGTCACAGCAAAATATTTGTATGATCTCTTATACACTATTTTAGGCCCAGCTGTTGGAACTTTGGCTTTCCTGGATATAGCCACTATATTGTGATCACTGCATCCAATGGGTACGGATACAGATTTAGAACAAAGTTCTGTAGTATTAGTAAAAATGTGATCGATACTCCAACGAATGTAGAAAATAGTAAAAATAAAGAGACTGTACTGTGCGTGTAAAGTCGGAAGTTTACATACACTTAAGTTGAAGTCATTAAAACTCGTTTTTCATCCACTCCACAAATTTCTTGTTAACAAACTATATTTTTGGCAAGTCGGTTAGGACTACTTAGTGTATGACACAAGTAATTTTTCCAACAATTGTTTACAGACAGATTATTTCACTGCATCACAATTCCGGTGGGTCAGAAGTTTACACAGACTAAGTTGACTGTGCCCTTAAACAGCTTGGAAAATTCCAGAAAATTATGTCATGGCTTTAGAAGCTTCTGTTAGACTAATTGACATCATTTGAGTCAATTGGAGGTGTACCTGGGGATGTATTTCAARGCCTACCTTCAAACTCAGTGCCTCTTTGCTTGACATCATGGGAAAATCCAAAGAAATCAGCCAAGACCTCGGAAAAAATGTGTAGACCCTCACAAGTCTGGTTCATCCTTGGGAGCAATTTCCAAATGCCTGAAGGTACCATATTCATCAGTACAAACAATAGTATGCAAGTATAAACACCATGGGACCACGCAGCCGTCATACCCCTCCAGGAAGAGAACACATTCTGCTTGTAGAGATGAACGTTCTTTGGTGCGAAAAGTGCAAATCAATCCCAGAACAACAGCAAAGGACCTTGTGAAGATGCTGGGGAAACAGGTACAAAAGTATCTATATCCACAGTAAAAAGATCCAATATGGACATAACTTGAGGCCGCTCTGCAAGGAAGAAGCCACTGCTCCAAACCGCGACATAAAAAAGCCAGACTACGGTTTGCAACTGCACATGGGGACAAAGATCATACTTTTTGGGAAAAATGTCCTCCTGGTCTGATGCAACAAAATAGGCCATAATGACCATCATTATGTTTGGAGGAAAAAGGGGGAGGCTTGCAAGCCGAAGAATCACCATCCAACGCGTGAAGCATGGGGGTGGCAGCATTATGTTGTGGGGGGTGCTTTGCTGCAGGAAAGGGACTGGTGCACTTCACAAATAGATGGCATCATGAGGCAGGAAAAATTATGTGGATATTTGAAGCCAACATCTCAAGACATCAGTCAAGGAAGTTGAAGCTTGGTCGACAAATGGGTCTCCAAATGGACCAATGACCCCAAGATACTTCCAAAGTTGTGGCAAAATGGCTTAAAGGACAACAAAGTCAAGGTATTGGAGTGGCCATCACAAAGCCCTGACCTCAATCCTATAGAAAATGCGTGGCACAGAGCTGAAAAAGCGTGTGTGATCAAGAAGGCCTACAAACCTGACTCAGTTACACCAGCTCTGTCAGGAGGGATGGGCCAAAATTCACCCAACTTATTTGTGGAAGCTTGTGGAAGGCTACCCAAAACGTTTGACCCAAGTTAAACATTAAACAATGTAAAAGGCAATAGCTACAAATACTAATTGAGTGTATGTAAACTTCTGACCGACTGGGAATGTGATGAAAGAAATAAAAGCTGAAATAATTCATCTCACTATATTCTGACATTTCACATTCTTAAATAAAAATGTGTGATCATAATGACACAAGACAGGGAATTTTTACTAGGATTAAATGTCAGGAATTGTGAAAAACTGAGTTTAAATTATGGCTGCTAAGGTGTATGTAAACTTCCATTCAACTGTATTGTATATAGACATACACACACACACACACACACACACACAGTCAAAAGTTTGTAACACACCTACTACATTTCAAGGTATTTCTTTACTACTTACTTTTTTTTGAAATATTTTACATTGTAGAATAGTGAAGACATCAAAACTATAAAATAACACAATGGAATCAATGTAGTAACCAAAACAGTGTTAAAACAGTGTAGTCCGCTCCTTTGCCTTGACAGCTTTTTACACTCTTGGCATTCTCTCAATCAGCTTCACCGGAAATAGCTTCTGCCAACAGTCTTGAAGGAACTCCCACATATGCTGAGCACTTCTTGGCTGCTTTTCCTTCATTCTGCGGTCCAACTCATTGTGGAGGCCAGGTTATCTGATGCAGCACTCCATAACTCTCCTTCTTGGTCAAATAGCYCTTACACAGCCTGGAGAGTGTTTTGGTCATTTTCCTGTTGAAATAACAAATGATAGTCCCACTAAGCGCACACCAGATGGGCTGGCRTATTGCTGCAGAATGCTGTTGTAGCCATGCTGGTTAAAATGTACCTTRAATTCTAAATAAATCATAGACACCATCAAACCTCCTCCTCCGTGCTTCACGGTGGGAACCACACTTGCAGAGATGATCCTTTCACCTACCCTGCGTCTCAAAAAGACATGGCGGTTGGAACCAAAAATCTCAAATTTGGACTCATCAGAGGAGGACAGATTTACACCGGTCTAATGTCCATTGCTTGTGTTTCTTGGCCCATGCAAGTCTCTTCTTATCATTAGTGGTGTTTTCTTTGCAGCAATTAGACCATGAAGTCCTGATTCACACAGTCTCCTCTGAATAGTTGATGTTGAGATGTGTCTGTGATTCTGTGAAGCATTTATTTGGGCTGCAATTTCTGAGGCTGGTAATGAACTTATCCTCTGCAGCAGAGGTAACTCTGGGCCTTCCTTTCATTTGGCGATCCTCATGATGCCAGTTTCGGAGGAAATTCAACAAATTAACTTTTAAGAAGGCTGACCTGCTAATTGAAATACATTCAGGATAACGTACATTTTGGTCATTAATTTAACAYGAGCAACTTACGGTCAGTGCATTCAATGTTGCATTCAATGTACACTTACTAAGAGACTTGAACACATGAAAACTCTCTTGATAATTTATTGCACATTTAAAGATAACAAAGTGGCACAATAGCCATTTCAATACAATCCTGATACACATACAAAAAAGAGAAAACAAAATAAATATCGTTTACAAAATCCTCAATCTTCTGATATAGTCCGTTTCAAACAATGAAAATGTTTCAGGAATAGTAAACCAGAAATTGCATAGGTTTATGAAACATACACAAGCTCCAATTTTGGACAGTGAGTCAAATCAAGRATCTAGACCTTGGCTTGAAATTAAACAATGAATTTATTGTCCACTTTTTCATCCAATAGATTTGAAAGAAGAATAAACATTGTGGTCTATATTCCACGTGGGGCACCATCGCAAGATTAGAATCCATTCCAATGCTGGACATGTGGTACAATGGCCTAAAGTTCTATTTAGCAATGCACCAACAGGTTCAAATGTCYAATTGAAAGTATAAAGAAGCCTATGCATTATTACGCATCATTTTGGGTCYAAGAAAATGGCAAATTTAGAAATGTAGGAGATTTAAAAAAWATAWWWAWWAWWAWWAMMWKRWMAGTCAGTCAKTCATTCATGTTAGAGATATTAACACCTACATYACTACCAATTTTKAATACTTACACTACCGTTCAAAAGTTTAGGGTCACYTAGAAATGTCCTTGTTTTCCATGAAAACATACATGAAATGAGTTGCAAAATGAATAGGAAATATAGTCAAGACGTTGACAAGGTTAGAAATAATCATTTTTAATTGAAAGAGAGATGAAGCAATACAACTGGCCTTCTTAGACTAGTTGAGATCTGGAGCATCAGCATTTGTGGGTTCGATTACAGGCTCAAAGGCCAGACCAAATAACTTTCTTCTGAAACTCATCAGTCTATTCTTGTTCTGAGAAATGAAGGCTATCCATGGCAAGAAATGCCAAGAACTGAAATCGTTGTACAACGCTGTGTACACTCCCCTTTCAGCAGAACAGCGCAAATTGTCTACTAGAATAGAAAGAGGAGTGGGAGGCCTCGGTGCCACAACTGAGCAACAGAAACAAGTACATTAGTGTACTGAGTTGAGAAACAGACGCCTTCACAGTCCTCAACTGGAAGCTTCGTTAAATAGTACCCGCAAAACAGCAGTCTCAAAGCGTCACAGTGAAGAGGCGACTCCGGGATGCTTGCCTTCTTAGGAAAGTTGTCAAGAAAAAGCCATATCTCAGTACTGGCCAAAAAATAAAAAGATTAAAAGGGCAAAAGAACACAGACACTGAACATAGAATATTGAAAACGTGTTATGGTCAGACGAATCTAAGTTTGAGGTGTTCAGATCACAAAGAAGAACATTCGTGAGACGCAGAAAAAAATGAAAAGATGCTGGATGAGTGCTTGACGGCCATCTGTCAAGCATGGGAGGTAGGCAATGTGAGGTCTGGGTGGTGCTTTGGTGTGATAAAGTGGGAGATTTGTACAGGGTAAAAGGATCTTGAAGAAGGAAGGCTATCACTCCATTTTGCAACGCCAGTGCATACCCTGTGGACGGCACTTAATTGGAGGCAATTTCTCCTACAACAGGACAACGACCCAAAGCACAGCTCCAAGCTATACAATAACTTTTAGGGAAGAAGCATCAGCTGGTATTCTGTCTGTGCTGGCCACTCCATTGTAGTCACCTGATCTCAACCCTATTAGCTGTTGTGGGAGCAGCTTGACCGTATGGTACGTAAGAAGCTGCCATCAAGCCGATCCAACTGTGGGAGGTGCTTCAGGAAGCATGGGGTGAAATCTCCTCAACAATTGACAACTACAATGCCAAAGGTCTGCAAGGCTGTATTTCTGCAAATGGAGGATTCTTGATGAAGCAAAGTCTTGAAAGACACAGTTACTAACTTC
>NC_036838.1:15153976-15268976 GCF_002910315.2 Salvelinus sp. IW2-2015
GCAGTCTGTGAGGTTCGCATTACAGGGCTCAAAAATGGCCAACCAAATAACTTTCTTCTGAAACTCATCAGTCTATTCTTGTTCTGAGAAATGAAGGCTATTCCATGGCAAGAAATGCCAAGAACTGAAGATCTTGTACACACGCTGTGACTACTCCCTTCAGCAGAACAGCGCAAATTGTCTACCAGAATAGAAAGAGGAGTGGGACGGCCTCGGTGCACAAAGTGAGCAACAGAAACAAGTAGCATTAGTGTATAGCGGTTGAGAAACAGACGCCTCACAAGTCCTCAACTGAAGCTTCGTTAAATAGTACCCGCAAAACAGCAGTCGCTCAACGTCAACAGTGAAGAGGCGACTCCGGGATGCTTGCCTTTAGGAAAGTTGTCAAAGAAAAAGCCATATCTCAGACTGGCCAATAAAAAATAAAGATTAAAATGGGCAAAAGAACACAGACACTGAACATAGAATATTTGGAAAAAGTGTTATGGTCAGACGAATCTAAGTTTCGAGGTGTTCAGATCACAAAGAAGAACATTCGTGAGACGCAGAAAAAAATGAAAAGATGCTGGATGAGTGCTTGACGCCATCTGTCAAGCATGGGAGGTAGGCAATGTGATGGTTCTGGGTGTGCTTTGCTGTGTGATAAAGTGGAGATTGTGTACAGGGTAAAAGGATCTTGAAGAAGGAAGGCTATCACTCCATTTTGCAACGCCATGCCATACCCTGTGGACGGCACTTAATTGGAGGCAATTTCCTCCTACAACAGGACAACGACCCAAAGCACAGCTCCAAGCTATACAATAACTATTTAGGAAGAAGCAGTCAGCTGGTATTCTGTCTGTGCTGGCCACTCCATTGTAGTCACCTGATCTCTCTCTTTTTTCTTCCCCTTCCTCCCCTTTTTTCCCCCCCCTCCTCCCCCTTTCACGGATCCGCGGCGCCAGCTCGACTCACCCCGCCCCTCGCCCCCTCCCTCCTCCCCTTTTTCGTTCCCTCCCCCGCCTCTTCCTCCCTCCACTCCCCCCTCCCTGCCCTCCGCCTCCTCCCCCCCTCCTTCCCCTCCCCACCCTCCCCCCTCCCCTTTCCCACCCTTCGCCTCTCCCTCCGGGCTCCCCCTTCCCCCCCCTCGACCCGCCCTTCCCCCCCACCCCCTCCTCCCTTTTTTTTTTTTTTTTTCTCGCTACCCGACCCCTTTCCCCTTCCCCTTTCCCTTCCCCCGCTCCCTTTGATCCCGCCCCCCTCCCTCCCCGCCGCCTCCCCTCTTATTTTTCCCCGCCGCCTCTCTTTTAGCCCCGCATCCCCCACCGACCGATCCCCCCTCTCTTTTTCCACCCACCCCTCCCGCAGGGCCCCCACCCCTTTTTGTCCACGCATCGCCTCCGCCGCCGTGACCACCGCTGCTCCCTTCATTTGTCCCTCCCCGTCCCGCCGACGGCGCCCCCCTCCCCGCTACGTCCGTTGATGCTCCAGATACTCAACTAGTCTAAAGAAGGCCAGTTGTATTGCTTCTTTAATCAGGACAATAGTTTCCAGCTGTGCTAACATAATTGCAAAATGGTTTTCTAATGATCAATAAGCCTTTTAAAATGATAAACTTGGATTAGCTAACATAACGTGGCATTGGAACACAGGCGTGATGGTTGCTGATAATGGGCCTCTGTACGCCTATGTAGATATTCCATAAAAAATMTGCCGTTTCCAGCTACAATAGTCATTTACAACATTATCAATGTCTGCACTGTATTTCTGATCAATTTGATGTTATTTTAATGGCAAAAAAGGGCTTTTCTTTCAAAAACAAKGACATTTCTATGTGACCCCAAACTATTGAACGGTAGTGTACATTTAATGTTTCCAAATTGACACACAAGCCCGAGGCACTTACGCCGATCTAAAACTATAAAGATAGGTATAAGAAATATGGCGAAAAGTCCACCCAGCCCATTAGAGGACAAGGTAAAGCAATTGCCATATTGCTTAAATCTATCTGATTCTTTCAGATCTACAGGAGTGCCTATGGAGTAAGGGCTAGGGGCCCTGTTCAAATKATTTTCTTGTTTCCTTGAGTGAAGCACAGATCAGACTGGATAGGTGTCAGCAAGGTTACTACTTTCAACAATCCCACCAATTCTGATCTGTGATTATGTCAATGGAGATAGGAAGGACTTATTCATTTCTGAAGTATTTGTACAGGGCCTCAACTTAGTGCACTCACATGACGCATCTAGACCACATACATCGAATGTATGAAGTGGACAGTTCATCATAGCTTCAACTGGTAGGCTACTACAGCTGCTACTCTGGGACCAAACAACTCATACACAACCAAACAGCAGTGAATGCACTATCAAGATTGGCTTTTTGAAAAGGGACGATACAAAATGGATCATACAGGGCCTTTTGACATTGATGAATCAATACAAAAGCTGGATATCCGTTGATGGCACAAAGATTTTGAAGACTAAGCTCCCCAATGTCATCTCTCATCCTAAACCTTAATGCAAAAGTAAACACGCATGATATGGGACCTGTTCTTCAAGGTACAGTACAAATACAGAGTAGCTAATGGTCAACATAATCCTTATTTTATGAAACACAACAGCATGCTAAATAGCTCTAGAATTAGCTAAAGTAAAAAATTATTTAAATCCTCGCCGTATAGTTTTGTCGACTTGCTTACATACTGTGTCGGGATGGAAGATAATCAGTTTTAAAATCATAGGCCGAACAGGGCAATGTGCTGTTCACTTAGTCTGTTTCACTGGGAGCAATAGACTGGATGCAGGGGTATTCAACTCCTACGATACACGAGGTCCGGAGCCTGCTGGTTTTCTGTTCTACCTGACAATTAATTACACCCACCTGGAGTCCCAGGTCTAAATTAGTGCCTGATTAGAGGTGAACAATGAAAAAACGCAGCGGAACTGGCTTTGAGGTCCAGATTTGAGTCTGAGGGGACTAGATTATATTGGGCCGATTGGTTGCCCTTTGAACTACAGTGAGTTCAGGAGTAACAAAAGTACACTATATACATGGACAGAAGTACAAACATATATATATACAGTACCAGTCGCAAGTTTGGACACACCTACTCATTCAAGTGTTTTTTACATTGTAGARTAATAGTGAAGACATAAAAAATATGAAATAACATATGGAATCATGTAGTAACCACAAAAAGTGTTAAATCAAAATATATTTAATATTTTAAATTCTTTAAAGTAGCCACCCTTTGTGTGCCTTCGACAGCTTTGCACACGCTTGGCATTCTCTCAACCATCTTCATGAGGTAGTCACCTGGAATGCATTTCAAATCAACAGGTGGGCCTTTTTAAAATATAATTTGTAGAATATCTTTCCTTCTTAATGCGTTTGAGCCAATCAGTTGGGTTGTGACAAGGTAGGTGTGGTATGCAGAAGATAGGCCTACTTGGGAAAGACAAAGGCCATATTTATGGCATAGAAAGCTCAAATGACCAGTCCATTCATTACTTTAAGACAATGAAGGTCAGTCAAAACGGCAACTTGAAAGCTTCTTCAAGGCAGTTCAACAAGAAACCATCAAGCTCTCGATAGAAACGTGGCTCTCATGACGTACCACCACAGGAAGAGGAAGACCCAGAGTTAACCTCTGCTGCAGAGGTAAGTTCAATGTAGAGTAACCCACTCAGAAATTGTAGCGACTCAAAAATGCTTCACAGAGTGTCAAATAGACAGACAATCTTCAATATCAACTGTTCAGAGCGGAGTGCGTGAATCAGGCCTTCAATGACTCGAATTGCTACAAAGAAACCACTATAAAAGCACCAATAAAGAACAAGAGACTTGATTGGGCAGGAAACACGAACAATGGAAATCAGACCAGTGGAAATCTTTCCCTTTGGTCTTATGAGTCAAATTTAGAGTATTTTGAGTTCCAACCGCCGGTCGTCGGAGACGTGATAGGTAGGACGGGGTGAAAGTGATGAGACTCTAGATGTGTGGTCCACCATCGAAGCATGGAGGAGGAGGTGTGATGGTGCTTTGCTGAGTCGCACGGGTCTGTGATTTACTGATAATTCAAGCACACAAACAGACAGTGGCTACCACAGTCGATTGCTAGCAAGCGAATACGGGCATCCCACCTTGGAACAATCATTGTCGTTTTTCAACAGGACAATGGACCCAAAACACACCCCCAGGCTGTGTAAGGGCTAGTTGACCAAGGAGTAGAGTGATGATGCTGCATCAGATGACCTGACCTCCACAATCACCCCACCTCAACCCAATTGAGATGGTTTGGGATGAGTTGGACCGYAGAGTGAAGGAAAATGTGGGAACTCCTTCAAGACTGTTGGAAAAGCATTATTCATGAAACTGGTTGAGAGAATGCCAAGAGTGTGCAAAGCTGTCATCAAGGCAAAGGGTGCCTACTTTGAAGAATCTAAAATATATTTAGATTTGTTTAACACTTTTTTGGTTACTACATGATTCCATATGTTTTATTTCATAGTTGTGATGCCTTCACTATTATTCTACTATGTAGAAAATAGTAAAAACAAAGCAAAACCCTTGAATGAGTAGGTGTGTCCAAACTTTTGACTGGTACTGTATATATGGCTTTCATTGGCACACAATGCAGTTGGCTTTCAAGCCCACTGCAATCAGTTAAACTGGACAATGCAATCAGTAGCCATTTCACATAAGACCAAGTGTGGACCAATGCAGCCTGGACTCAATCTGAGACGTTCCAATTAGTATGATATGTTACCTTTCATATGGTACGTATTCATTTGTGGCTTTCCATCATCAATTTCGTATGTTACGAATTGCAATTCACATGATATGTTACTAATTGCAATTCGTACAATATATACTGTATATGTTACAAAATTTCAAAACATATGTTAAGTTTTCCAATTTGTTGTTGCTAATGTTAGCTTGGCCAGGGTTAAGGTCAGTGGAAGTGTTAGCTAAAATGCTAAGTAGTTGCAAAGTAGATAAAAAGTAGTAAGTAGGTGCAAAGTTGGTAATTAGCTGAATTGCTCTAATTGTCTGTGATGAGATTTGAACGCAACCTTTGGGTTGCTAGACTTTCGTGTTATACACCCATCCACCACAACCAACACAACAAATACCCTACCTTCTGTGTTATATAACCATACCAAACATATCATAGTAATTTGATTGTTCCAGATTTACATTTACTATATTACGTCTCRTCTATGAGACCAGGCTGACCAATTCAGTTTCTTCTTTTGAGGTCTTTTGGTTGTGTCTTTTAGCAGTAGAGTTTAGGATTGTGACATTTTGGTAACTTCTCCAAAAGTCACAGGTTTTCCAGAACCCCCGGTTTCAATATTCCCAAAATCAGGAGGTAATAAATCAGGAAATCCAGAATCCTTTAACCAGGACTTCTGGGAATTTTGGGAAAGTGACCGGAATTCTGCAAAGTTAAGCTCCCCTCTCTTTCTAGTTATAGACTTTTCTCCATCGAGCTGCCTAAATAACACTTTTCAACAGTGTCTCCCAATAGTGTATTTTTTGTGTCGCCCAAGTCACACAACATTCCAGTTAAATCATGTACATGTTGGAAAACACCAAAAGCTACTCACTGCAAACCAGATGTTTCATGAAAACACAAGGGATTGGATTCAAGCAAAAGAAAGAAATGACACAAACTGGCACAAAATACAGAGCAAGGTTATTATAGTAAACTAAAACACACTAAAACTAWTTAGTAAACTGAAATAAAATAATTAACAAACTCGTTTGAAAAACAAGCTATACTGAAACTATTATATTTGACTCCAAAACAAACTCAAATAAAATCCATAATGATTGTTGTTCAATTTTAGTTTTTTGGGGGGGGCAAAAAGTTAATGGGGTTTTCAAGCTTTTTTTTCTGATGGGGTTTTCAAGCTTCTGAAAATCGCAGGTCACATTTAAATGATAATTTAAAAGGTAGACTCAGCAAGATGACATTGCCATGAGCAGCACCGCAGATATTGGGTGCGTTTGAGTGGTAAGTCTAAAGCAACCTATTGTAGACGAAGGTTAAYGAGTGAAGTCGGGGGAGATGCATCTGCGACAGCCTAAAGTCAGACACTAATGTGGTTTTCCAAAAGCAAGGCTCAAATCAACATGGCAGTGTTGCCATTGATTATAAAAGCTTTTCTTTATGTCGRAATAAACATGTATCTAACCCCCATATCASACACTGACAAACTATACAATTATAATATTATGTGTGTACACATTGTACAATCAATTAGTGAGAGCCTCAAATATAACATACAGTGGTTCCAAAATTATTGGCACCTTTGATAATGAGCAAAAATTTGAATGTATGCCCCCTTCAAGAAGTTGAAGTGATATTAGTTTATATCCTTCCTTTATATCCTTGCCAATGGACTGCCCTCTTCAATTGACATGACAATAAAGCTCTTTGGCCAYACATACCAGWGGTGGGTTTGGCGTCAAAATTAGAATGCAGGAGCAGAAAAGAACCCCATACCTACTGTAAAACATGGTGGAGGATCTTTGATATTACGGGRCTATTTTGCTTCCACTGGCCCTGGGGCCTTTRWYAAAGGGACATTTCAARATTTTGGCAATGAGGCCCTTTATCTACTTCCATTTTTATGTCTCTGACTGCAGAGACATAAACATGGTATCCACGAGACAATAACACCATGCGGCAGGTAGCGGTTAAGAGCATTGGRCCAGTAACCGAAAGGTCGTTGGTTCGAATCCCTGAGCCGACTAGGTGAAAAATATGTTGATGTGCCCTTGAGCAAGGCACTTAACCCTAATTATTCCTGTAAGTCACATTGGACAAGAGCATCTGCTAAATGACTAAAATGTATATGTAAAGTCTCCAGACATGAAACCCATTGAAAACCTGTGGTTTGAATTGAAGAGGGCATTAAATAGAATTMTGTATGGAGGAATGGTGTAAGATCAAATGGTCTAAGATCCCTCCTTATCTGTTCTCCAACTCATAAAACATTTTAGRAAAAGGCTCAGAGGCATTATCGTTGCAAGGTGGGGCATTGAAATGTATTGAAAATGGGTGTCAATCATTTTGACCCCTACCTTTTTWAAGATTTTKGGTTATTACTTGTTAAACTAAATCTTTCTCTGAGCAATTGTATAAGTATAAATACAGTATCCCTTTTGTTGTTGTTGTTGCATACAATAAAGCTCAGTATTTGAATTATTTATTTAATGCAGTCATTTTTTCTCATCAACTTCAAGGGTGTTAATAATTTCAGGCCCCACTGTAAATCACTACAAATTGGTTCCTGTTTCAGTCATGTCTTTGGTGACGTTCGCGTGGATCAAACAAAAACACTCTAGTGATTGGTTAACAATATAGCCGCCCACAATGCAGGTGATGGCTGCAGGATGAAACTTGTACTAGACTGCAGTCAGAACTTCATGACCTTTGATCACATGATTTTTGTAAAGTTCATGAAGTCGAGATGTAGTAACATTCGTATGCCCAGAATTGAACACACCTTGAAAGGCGGTGACCAACGATAGTCACCAACTTGACAAAAATTATCTGCTCGAACGTACCCATTGAGATGAGCAAGATGCAAGACTTTGCTTTCACACAGTCACACAGAGTATCTGCGCATGTGCACAGGTGCGCTTCACACTGCTACATGGTAGCTAYTGGAYCAAAACAGCTGAGAAGTTTAGCCTCAAGCTTCAATGCTCCATGTTTTTGCGGAAATTGGCCATGGTTGGGTAGGTTGTTTTCTAAATGTAATCCTTACAGTTACTAAACTCAGCAAAAAAAAAAAAACGTCCTCTCACTGTCAACTGTGTTTATTTTCAGCAAACTTAACGTGTAAATATTTGTATGAACATAACAAGATTCAACATCAGACTGAACAAGTTCCACAGACATGTGACTAACAGAAATAGAATAATGTGCCCCTGACCAAGGGGGGGTCAAATTCAAAAGTTACAGTCAGTATCTGGTGTTGCCACCAGCTGCATTAAGTACTGCAGTGCCTCTCCTACTCATGGACTGCACCAGATTTGCCAGTTCTTGCTGTGAGATGTTACCCAACTCTTCCACCAAGGCACCTGCAAGTTCACGGACATTGCTGGGGGGAATGGTCCTAGCCCTCACCCTCCAATCCAACAGGTCCCAGACGTGCTCAATGGGATTGAGATCCGACCGAGCTCTTCGCTGGCCATGGCAGAACACTGCCATTCCTGTCTTGCAGGAAATCAGTCATACTGCTTGTTCTGTGCGTGGTGGCATTGTCATGCTGGAGGGTCATGTCAGGATGAGCCTGCAGGAAGGGTACTACATGAGGGAGGAGGATGTCTTCCCTGTAACGCACAGCGTTGAGATTGCCTGCAATGACAACAAGCTCAGTCCGATGATGCTGTGACACACCGCCCCAGACCATGACGGACCCTCCACCTCCAAATCGATCTCACTCCAGAGTACAGGCCTCGGTGTAACGCTCATTCCGTCGACGATAAACGCTAATCCGACCAACGCCTCTGGTGAGACAAAACCGCGACTCGTCAGTGAAGAGCACTTTTTGCCAGTTCTGTCTGGTCCAGCAACGGTGGGTTTATGCCAATAGGCGACGTTGTTGCCGGTGATGTCTGGTGGGGACCTGCCTTACAACAGGCCTACAAGCCCTCAGTCCAGCCTCTCTCATTCTATTGCAGAAAGTCTGAGCACTGATGGAGGGATTGTGTGTTCCTGGTGTAACTCGGGCAGTGGTTGTTGCCATCCTCTACCTGTCCCRCAGGTGTGATGTTCGGATGTACCGATCCTGTGCAGGTGTTTGTTACACGTGGTCTGCCACTGCGAGGACGATCAGCTGTCCGCCCTGTCTCCCTGTAGCGCTGTCTTAGGCATCTCACGTTATGGAACATCTATCCCATTGCCCATAAAGAGAACCACATTCTGCAGTCCTTCATGCCTCCTATGCAGCACTTCTTCTTGGGAAGCCGCCTTTTTTAAAAGGGGGGGCCCTCCCACGTTCACATAGAGTGAGGCAGGGACCCTGGGCATCTTTCTTGGTGTTTTTTCAGAGTCAGTAGAAGGCCTCTTTCGTGTCCGAAGTTCTCATAACTGTGACCTTAATTGCCTACCGTCTGTAAGCTGTTTAGTGTCTTAACGACCGTTCCACAGGTACATGTTCATTAATTGTTTATTGAACAAGCATGGGAAACAGTGTTTAAACCCTTTGCAATGAAGATTTGTGAAGTATTTTGATTGTTTACTAATTATCTTTGAAAGACACAGTCTGAAAAAGGGACACTTATTTTTTAGTTTTAGTTACCTGTCCAAAAATTATAAATTCAGTAACGTAACTTTTGGATTACCCCAAACTCAGTAATGTAATCTGATTACTTTAAGAGCCATTAGAAAGAAACTAAAGGATCCACCAAAATGCTTTGGTGTGTCATCATAGTGGACTCTGGCTTGTGGTCAGACTCAGTCAGATGGAACAAACTTAAACCTGCGCTTTTTTCAATGCTGAATTGAATGTCAATGTGATTTTTTTCACAAACATCCTTTCTGAATTTAAAAGTATTCCGAAGTAATCATCTAGTTTTTCAAAAGTATCTAATCTGATTACAAAAATGTTGCTACATAAAACCCGTAACTGATAACATGTAATCAGTTACTCCCCAACCCTTAAATTGACCCACTACTGAGTCTACCTTTAAACCTAACCCATGACCATCACCTGACAGTACTGCGCTGGACTGGTTACACTCCACCATAGTGACTGGAAGCGTGCTGGAAAGGACAATGTGAAAAGAAAATATCAAAAGCCAGCACAGTACAGTTAGAAGCAGGTACAGTT
This sequence comes from Salvelinus sp. IW2-2015, assembly GCF_002910315.2. Classification (NCBI taxonomy): domain Eukaryota; kingdom Metazoa; phylum Chordata; class Actinopteri; order Salmoniformes; family Salmonidae; genus Salvelinus; species Salvelinus sp. IW2-2015. Next base: position 15,163,813 of record NC_036838.1, read on the forward strand.
TGGGTCAGCACAATAGTGTGAAAGTGTTTAAATTCACCACCCGTCGTTTTGCCTATGAAAGATTGTAGTAATGAATGAAGATTGCCTATAAAGGATTGTTGTAATGTTAAGATTTGTAAGGGATTAAGACATGCAAAGATTGTAGTGCCAGATTTGGTTCACAAAGATTTAACTAATTGTGCATGAATGCTATCCTTCATATCCGATTGGCTCAAAGCTTTACTAATTTTCATGTTTTATCATAAATGTATTGTTCATTTCCCATAAACCCCTAATAGGAAATGCATTAAGAATAAAGTTTTGGGTCCAAATGATTGTACAACTGAGCCCCAATAATCTCAGAGTGATTGCACCAAAACACAGGGCTGTGTTCAATAGGTACCAAACAGAATAAAACGGACTGAAACAGGCAGGGACAATGTGTCCATTTTACTAGAGTGAGTCTGTATTAACACGCGGAGTATCCTCTGACGTCACTCTATGGGTATAATATAAAGCTGTCTTCCAAATGGTTTCGCGTGAAACTGTCTGGAGCTTTACAATTTACAGTTTTATTGACATGGACACAGGAAGAAAGTGCATCCGTAAAAAAAAAAAAAAAAGAAGACAAACAAAGGAAAACCTTTAAAAAATGTTTGACATTTGTTTTGGAGACACCTGATGACCTGGAGTAAGCAGCACTTGAGAATACTGGAGAGATATAGAGAGGAGGAAATGGGAAGAGAGAGAGAGATAGATAAACAACGAGTAGAGGGACAGACAGAGCGAAACACACACAACACAGAGGCTGAGTCCTAAATGGCACCGTATTCCCTACTAGTGTACTAGTGTACCAGAGCCCTAGTGTACTACTTTTGACGAGGTCTATAGGGCTCTGATCAAGAGTAGTGCACTGTATAAGGAATAGGGTGCCATTTTGGCTCACCACAAGAGAGAGGGACAATAGACAGATGGCACCTATGCCACGTTGGCAGTGCTCTGCAAAAAGAGGAGGTGGAGAGGTCAGATGCTGTGGTCGCTATGGCTGCATCTAGATTCTCCAAACTCACAGATTTCAACAATGGGGGAGACTTCMTCTAGTCTAGCCAATGCTTGACAGGTAGTGCACACTCTGGGAGAAGTGTGAAGGCATCCGGACAGAGCCTTTGAGAAGAAAGGTACTAGGACAGAGAGGGAGGGTCAAAACAATGGCCATCTCATTATCCTCCGTCCTCCCTTTGGATTCTCCGCGGTGAAGTTTCCCCTAGCTACAGATTTAGGATGAGCTTCCTCTCCCCCAATCCTAACCTTAACTATTAGTGGAGAAAATGCTAAATTAAGGGGCAAATGCACTCTTCTCCTTAGGACACTACAGCTGCTCAACACCTTTCCCCCACATATCTGGGATCAGCACCTTTCACTCAAACACTACGACTGTCCCCACAAAAACTGTCTCGGGATCAGTTATTACCAACGCTTCCCACTTCCCCCAAAAGCTCCATGTTAGAAGCCACTCATAACCAAAGATCTAGGATCAGCTCATCCTCTCTCCCCAATCCTAAACCATCCTTAACCATTGTCCATTACAGGGAGGAAATAATGCAAAACCATCCCTTGATCAGTGTTTAAAGTGAGCAGGGGTGGGCAAGTCCACCCATGTGGTCCCGTGGCGGGACCGATGTCCCTGAGACCTATAGGTTCTCCCCAGGCTGGTACTGGGGCTCGGTGGAGGTAAAGTAATCTTCCAGGAAGCCCTGGAGGTACTCGAAGGTGGGCCTCTCCTCGGCATCCTTCCTCCAGCAGGTGAGCATGAGCTCGTGCATTGAGCTTGGGCACTCCCCGGGACAGGGCATCCGGTATCCGCGCTCCACCTGCTCCAGCACCTCCCGGTTCACCATGCCTGAAGGGAGGGGTTGGGGGGGGAAGAGGGGAGACCGCATTTGTCTATCAAGATTTTCTGAATTTTTTAAAGAGCCATTTGTACAACTTTTCTATGGCATATTCTGAATCTGCCACTTGCCAATTTTTTGGGGGGAATTATAGCTCAAAACAATATATTTTCAATGCAAACCCCTCCTTTATGAATACTATAATAAGCACACGGAACATACAAACCCTGCCCTTTCCGTTCACTTCTCAGTGCAATTGTATGTAAAGGCTAATCTTGGGCTATTGTTTAGTCAAAGTCTATGGAACCCTGAAGAAGGCATTGTGTGTCGAAATATTGGTGTTTTATACCTATAGAGTGTGGGACTACCTTTAGAATTGTTTCATAAAGGAAAGTAAATGGTACCTGGATATGGTACTCTGCCTTTGGTGGCGAGTTCAGTGAGCAGGACCCCAAATGACCAAACATCTGATTTGATGGTGAAGCGGCCGTAGAGGGCAGCCTCTGGCGCCGTCCACTTAATGGGGAACTTGGCTCCTGGGGAAACAAAAATTTGGAATGATGACTCATGGTCTTTTATCAATGTACCTTTGACTACGGTAGCCAAAATGTCAGTGCTTTTAACTCAAAGAAATCAATAAAAGTACTTTTTCCTAAAACAAGGCTAGAGTTAAGCCTCTACAGTCTGCTGAAATGGAAAACGTGACTTAACTTTTGTCGTTGTATTTTGCTCATTTCCAGTTGTCTGGATGCGATATACATTTTTCCTTTCACTGTATGTTATTTAGCCCCTTCATTACAACCACCGAAGTCACAGAGTGAGTCATCAAGAGACCAGTTGGAATGAAAACCAGGTTAAACAGGGCCCTCCAAAACCAGGTTTAGTATTTTAATGTTTCAGGCAAGTCAATTAATAACACATTCTTATTTACAATGACGGCCTACCAAGAGGAAAAAGGCCTCCTGTGGGGGATAGGGGCTGGTATTAAAAATAACAAAACAAACTTTAGGACAAGAGACACCACAACACTACATAAAGTGAGACCGAAGACAACATGGCCGCAACACAACATGACAGCAGCACAACATGACAGCAGCACAAACATGGTACAAACACTGTTAGGCACAGACAATAGCATGAAGTGCAAAAATATAGACAACAATAGATCACACGAAGCAGCCACAAGTGTCAGTTAGATGGAGATAAAACTGTGCAGTTTGAGTGTTTTTTGCAGCTCGTTCCAGTCACTAGCTGCAGCAAACTGAAAAGAGGAGCAACCCAGGGATGTGTGTTTTACAATGACAGCCTACACCGGCCAAACCCTAACAAGGACGACACTGGGCCAATTGTGCACCGCCCTATGGGACTCMCGATCACGGCCAGTTGTGATACAGCCTGGGATCAGGGTTAGTTTGGCAGCCAGGGGTGAAAGACAAGCGATTACAAAAGATAAAGGAAACAAAGTCTAGATTTAACCTTAGCCTGCAGCTTGTGTTTTGGAGGTGTTCAGAACAAGGTTAAGGGCAGAGAAAGCTTGCTGGACACTAACAAAGCTTTTTTGTAGAGYGTTTAACACAAAATCCGGGGTGGGGCCAGCAGAGTATAAGACTATCATCTGCATATAAATGGATGAGAGAGCTTCCTACTGCCTGAGTTATGTTGTTGATGTAAATTGCGAAGAGCGTGGGGCTTAGAATCGAGTCTTAGGGTACTCCCTTGCTGACAGATAGTGGCTGASACAGCGGATGTGCTGACTTTACACATTGGACTCTGAGATAGGTAGTTAGCAAACCAGGCCAAAGTCCCCTCAGAGACACCAATACTCCTTAGCCGACCCACAAGAATGGAATGGTCTACCGTATCAAAAGATTTGTCCAAGTCAAAAAAAACAGCAGCACAACATTGCTCTTTCTCGACAATGCAACAATGCAACAATAATAAAAGTGCAGTGGTGAAATAATGTAGGACCTTTAAGGTTGCAGTGACAAATCCATAACCTGAGTGGAAAGCAGATTGCATACCAGAGAGAATACTATAGACATCAAAAGAAAGCCAATCAGTTGATTATTGACACGTTTTTCAAAACTTGATTAACAGGGCAAGATAGAAATTGGCCTATAACAGTTAGGATCAGCTTGATCTCCCCCTTTAAATAAAGGATGCACCGTGGCTGCCTTCCAAGCACTGGGAAACTCCCCTGAGTGGAGAGACAGGTTAAAAAGGAACATTGTCGTGAACCATGGGATGGATGTAACTCTCACGCCCGCAGAGCTACAACAGGTTCTGGGATGGAGAGAGCAGGAGTCCAAGAAGATGGAGAGTCAACAGGACGGGAAGAGGAACAGGAGGGAGAGAGCTGAGAGACATCGCAGCCAGCAGAGGAAGGAGGAGGCAGGCAGCCCCCAGTCTGTCCAAAACATCATCACYGAAGATAGAGGCAGCATTTTTGCTTTTTCTGCAGAGCCTTTTTCTAGAACACCTCTCTCTTTTTGGGGCATTTTTTTTACTTTAGCTTTAGCTTTAATTGCTGTTTTTAGCTGTTGGGAAAGGAGCCTCTGCTTTTAACCCACAGGGAAAGGACCATATAATTTGTATTTTCCTTTAGGAGGAACAGGATTGGGTTTCCTCAAGGTTGGGAGCTAAGATATCCATAGGATAAGTAGACTCTCTGTAAAGGGCTTTGCTTGAAAAAACACATGCGGTGCGTTTCCTCTTGAAAGGCCACTGACCGAAATAGACCAGAGAGTTTCCTCCCTTTGTTACCGGTGTGGGCCCCATGCTTGGGGTGTGTATGAGAAATGTCTTAGGACGTTAGTCTAAGGCAAGACACGATGATTATATCTTGTTCGTCTCGTGGGACACTAGGTCCCATTACAGTGCATAACTYCAGGTCCACGGGTGAAGGGTTTTTGACGCGCACCCGTGGGTGTAAAACTAAGGTATTTATTAAATGATAAGTTGTTGAGAGGAGAAAGCATACTCACCACTCCATTTCCCCTGGTCTTATAGCCTTAGGAGAGCCTGACAAACTACGGGTCGCCCTACCTCAGAGCTGGACGCCCCACTGAGTGGTTTTWAATTTAAAAAAAGGTTTCTCCCACTCCAGCTGTGACTGGTATCAGCGGGTTGCTGGGATCGGAACTGGGCTGGAAGGGCAACAGCCGTAGGTATTAGGCCTGAAGCAGGGGTAACCTAGGCTAGATCATTAATCTCAAGGGAGAGGCGTGAGTCAGGCAAGACAACATGCAGAGTTTCATTGTTTCAAGTTYTTTCTCGACAATGCAACAATGCAACAATAATAAAAGATCAGAATACGAACGAAGTAAATGGCTCAGTAGAAAATAATAAACATGTTAGTATAATACAGGAAGGCACAATTTATAGTACAATATTTACACATTTAACAGAGAAAGGGGGGATTGGCGAGTGTTTTAAATTGAGCAGTATTAGTAATAGTAAATAAGCAATTGTGATGTGTGTAACTTGAATGTATTTGTGTGTGCATGTGTGTGTGTGCGTGAGTGTGTGTGTGGCAAGTAAGTCCAGGTGGTCATTCCAGTTCAAGTGTTCAGTAGTGTTGGAGCCAGTTAATCTTGTCATTATTTTTCATTTTTCAAAATATTTGTTTATTTGATGATATTGCTCATTTAGAATATCATATTTAATTTCTATATACAGGTATGGTGTATGCATTATTTGGTTATGGGGTCTCTTATTATGGTCCTATGATTTGAATTAGAAATAGGTCAACTACGCCCTCTAGCCTCAATTAGTTGGTGGTACAGGTGGGCCCGCCCAGATGGCCATATACTGGTGTTTGGGAAACCGGGTTGGCATACATTTTTTATCTTGATCTTTTTCCATTTACCTGGAATATTGGAACTTTTGTTTGCCATTGGTCCACATGACAGTATCTGCTGTATCAAAAAAGTCAGACGCATCCACCTCAACGTCAAGGGCATCCAGTGCTAGAATGAAAGCACAGGCTGAGCACGCTGCTCTGAAAGCTTAAGCTGCAGTTTTGGAAAACAAACATGCCCTTTATATGGAAGAAACACAACAAGGCAAAAAAGGAATTGGTGGAAATGGAAGCTGAGCTGGCCGCAGCTCAGCTTGATTGTGGAGATTGGTGATTGTGGCTCAGGAGATGATTGTGGACTACAGGAAAAGGAGGACCGAGCAGGCCCCCATTCTCATCGACGGGGCTGTAAGTGGAGCAGGTTGAGAGCTTCAAGTTCCTTGGTGTCCACATGAACAACAAACTAGAATGGTCCAAACACACCAAGACAGTCGTGAAGAGGGCAATAAGACTCCTGAACAGGTAATCAAATGGCTACCCGGACTATTTGCATTGTGTGCCCCCCCAACCCCTCTTTTTACGATGCTGCTACTCTCTGTTTATCATATATGCATACTCACTTTAACTATACATTCATGTACATACTACCTCATTTGGGCTAACCAACCAGTGCTCCCGCACATTGGCTAACCGGGCTATCTGCATTGTGTCCCAACACCCACCACCCGTCAAACCCTCTTTTATGCTACTGCTACTCTCTATTCATCATATATGCATAGTCACTTTAACCATATCTACATGTACATACTACCTCAATCAGCCTGACTAACCAGTGTCTGTATGTAGCCTCGCTACTTTTATAGCCTCGCTACTGTATATAGCGTGTCTTTATACTGTTGTTTTATTTCTTTATTTACCTMTTGTTCACCCAATACCTTTTTTGCATATTGGTTAGAGCCTGTAAGTAAGCATTTCACTGTAAGGTCTACTACACCCGTTGTATTCGGCGCACGTGACAAATAAACTTTGATTTGATTTGATGCATCCGCTGCCAAAATGTAAGTTTTAAAATACTGTGAAAAATCCTCTGTTGCACAAACAAGGAGTTAAGTGGGTGGCAGTAAAAGAGACTGGACTGAAGCTTACCACAAAGCCTATGAGGCATTCCGGCGACTGTATGGAGAAAACTCAATGGGTGACAAAAGAAACTGGACCGAACTTGACCAAAATACCTCTGAGGCGTACATACAAATGATGGCACAAAATCCTGCACCAACATCACAGGGTTTACTGTTTACTACTCCTACTGAGTCTGGTAGCAGCAATTGTGATGTGTGTGTAACTTGAATGTATTTGTGTTTGTGTGCGGCAAGTAAGTCCAGGTGGGTACAGGACCCAAACAGGAAGACCAACAAGCAGAGGTGTGGACTCGAGTCACATGACTTGGACTCGAGTCAGACTCGAGTCACAAATATGATGACTTGCAACTCGACTTTAACACCAATGACTCGTGACTTGACTTGGACTTGAGCCTTATGACTCGACCTGACTTGATACTCTCCCCAAGCCCAAATATAAAAAATGATGCTATTAAAAAAAGGTGTGCAGCGCATCAACTCTTCATTTAACGGATTAAAGTTTGAATCGGACAGCAGCCAATCAAATTGTGCCAGCAGAGAAAAGGAACGTCGGCGGGTGAATTCAGATTGAGCAACTGGAAAGATGATACCCAAAATGATCATTTTCGGATATACAGACTACACTGAAGTCAACAAAAAATGTATTGCAACTTGCAAAACGTGTGGGAAGAAAATTACAGATGGAGGCGCAACAACTTCCAACTTTGTTCGACATTTGAAGCTGCACAAAGAACGGTAAGTCGTGGCTAATATAGCCGACAGCTATATATAGCTTTGCTAGTATAGCATGTAGGCTAACATAACGTTAAATCAATGAGCCTCCACACAGTCAGCCAGGAACGTGATCATTGCACCCAAGATTGAGACCAGGCAAGATTGTGCTACTGCCCCGCAAAATTTTTTTTTTTTTATATGCTTACAGATTTGAACAATACCAGATGAACAAAAGTGTCACAAGTGAACCACAACAGTCTCCAATCTCACAGTTCATGGAGACCCGTGTAGGGCAGTACAGCATGAATCATCCACAGCAGAAAGCTATCAACAATGCAATACTGTCCGACCTGGTTATCAATTGCAACTTGCCTCTGTCTATTGTGGAAAACAAGAGTTTGTCACTTCCTGTCAGTGGTTGACAGGAAGTACAGCCCAGTGTGTAAGTACAGCCCAGTGTGTAAGTACAGCCCAGTGTGTAAGTACAGCCCAGTGTGTAAGTACAGCCCAGTGTGTCGCAGAACATAGACATCAAAAGTAGAGAACCACGGTACAGAGAGACGTTCATAACTGAAAACTCAGTTGATCAACACAGACCATGTTTCAGTCACAGTGGACATTTGGTCCGACCGAACGATGAGGGGATTCTTTGGTGTCACTGTGCACTGCATGGAGAAAGATGGAGAGAGGATACAGCTCAAGTCCAATCCTCTTGGCCTGTGACCGCTTCAAACGCCCACACACGGCCGAAAGACTCAAGTGTGAGCAATTTGAGGCCATATGTGGTGAGTACAGCATTAAAGATAAATTGGACTATATCATCAGTGATAATGCTACCAACATGAGAAAACCATTCACCGTGTGCTTCCCCATTGAACAAGAAGATGAAGTACATGACGAAGATCACCTTGATGACCCAGAGCTCTGGAATGACCTAACCCTGGAAGACCAGCAAACAGTGGATGCTGCTATTGCAAAAAAACAGCGCTTGCAGTGTTTTGCCCACACTCTCCAGCTCACTGCTACATACAAGCACAACATTCAAAGAGGTGTTTGAGGCTGAATTTGGGGAAAGAGGCATCCCTGCTGCTGTCATAAAGGCTGGGCACAAGGAGTTGTTGTTCACAGTACGGGAGTGGAATAAGTTGAAGGAGTTGGTGGACATCCTGAAGCCATTTGGAGAAGCAACAGATATGACACAGGGGGAGAAGATAGTCACAATCAGCTCTGTTGTTCCCTCAGTTCTGTCCCTGAATCACCACCCGGAGCAGTGGATGCCTCAAGTCCATTTCCTGAGCGGCCTGGTCAGAAGTCTCCAGGCATCCCTGAACAAAAGATTTATTGGAATCTTCATCAATGTGAAAATGGCCAGGACACAAGATGGAATCACTGCCTCCTTTTCAGATCCAGTCTACCTCAAAGCAGCTGACTTGGATCCGGATTTTTCTCTGATGTGGGTGGAGCACCATGTGCTGGTCAAGGAGGAGGTCAAGGAGGAGGTGGCACAAAGAGTTAAAGGTAAATATTATTGAGTTTAATGTAACGTTTTCTCATAATTTAATCCAATTGACTGCAACAATAATACTTTTTCAGTTTAACAGACTGCATCACCAAYACTCTAATACCGGCCTTTTTGTTTCTGCTATGCTTTTACATGTTTTGCCAGAACTGATTCTGCAAGAAGCTACAGGGACTGAGCAAGCTGTGCCTCTTGTTGATGAGGAAGAGCGAGAGGACCATAGTCTTKGACAAGAAGAAGGGCTGTTTGCTGCATAGTGTAAGAGGCAGAAGAAAGCTGTTGGGACCACTCCAGCGATACAGCTAAGTCACTACCTTGACATATGCGAAGGACAGAATGCCCTCTTGTTCTGAGCAATGAACAGGAAGGCTCTTCCTTCACTGTCCCGAGTGGCCATCAGGGTCTTGGCAGTGCCTGCCTCCAGTGMTCCGGTGGAGCGTGTCTTCAGCCATGGAGGCATCATACTGCGGCCTCATCGTGCACAAATGACTGACAGACTTTCATCGAATTTGGTCTTTTGCAAATGCAATGCATTATAGGGCCCGGAGATAAGAGAAAAAAATGAAACTGTTTATGCATTACACACACACACACACAGTCTCCATGTTCAGGTACTATCTCCCATCTTTGGGATCTGTATTCAGGCCAGTGTTCAAATTGTAGGCCTACTTGAAGTTCAGTATCAGTTGTTTTGATGTACCTTTTAATAAATGATTAACTTTATGGCAGGATTGTGTCCTCCTCCCAGAGTGCTAAGAACCTTGGCGTGATCCTGGACAACACCCTGTCGTTCTCAACTAACATCAAGGCTGTGGACCCGTTTCCGTTAGGGTTCATGCTCTACAACGTTCCAGGAGTACGACCCTGCTCACGCAGGAAGCGGCGCAGGTCCTAATCCAGGCACTTGTGTCATTCCGTCGTGGATTATGCAACTCGCGCTGTTGGCTGCTCTCCGCGTCATTAAACCCCTACAACTCATCCAGAACGCCGTCAGCCCGTCGGTGTTCAACTTTCCCAAGTTCTCTCACGTCCACCCGCTCCTTCCGCTCTCTCCACTGAGCTTCCAGTTAAGCTCGCATCCGCCTACAAGACCATGGTGCTTGCCTATCGGAGCTGTGAGGGGAACGGCACCTCCGTACCTTCAGGCTCTGAATCAGGCCTACACCCAAACCAGGGCACTGCGTTCATCCACTCATGCTGCTGCTCGCCTCCCCTAACCTCTGAGTATACATTTCCCTCGCAGTCAAAAACTGTTTCGCTGCTCTGGCACGCCCAATGGGTGGAACAACCTCCCACGACCCAGGGTCAGCGGAGTCAATCCCCCTTCCGGAGACACCTGAAACCCACCTCTTTAAGGAATACCTAGGTATATAAAGGTAATCCTTCTAACCCCCCCCCCTTAAAAGAGTTAGATCACTATTGTAAAAGTGGTTGTTCCACTGGATATCATAAGGTGAATGCACCAATTTGTAAGTCGCTCTGATAAGAGCGTTCTGTGTCTTAAATACTATATATTTTAAGGGTGTCTAGAGTTATAATCTTGGAGAGAGAGAGAGCACTACAATATTTGGTTTTTGTTGTCATATTGATGGGTCTTTCTCATGGCTACCCATGTATTTCCATGGAAATATAAAGTTTATTTGGAAAGTAATAAATATATATATTTTTTAAAAGCATTCATGAKTTGCATAAATCGTATATACTATTACTCTTGTTAAATATGAAATGGTATTACATTTGGTGAAGAGCACATTATGACTTGTTAAGGACTCGAAACTCAAAGTTTAGAACATGAGACTTGAATTGATACTTGGCGGTCTTGACTTRAGACTTGACTCGTACTTGCCTGTCTTGACTTGGGACTTGAGTGCTAAGACTTGAGACTTACTTGTGTAAAACAATTCCTTGGTCCCACCTCTGCCAACAAGCACAGCAGCCACAGCAGCAGCCACTAACACTCATAGATGGTGCTAATGTGCAAGCAACTCAAAGTGCAGGTTCAAACCAGGCTAATGCTGCTAGCAACCAAGCTAATGTTACAAGCCACTAAGATAATGCTACCAGCTACATTGCTAATGATACTAGCAACCGAGATGCTCTCACCAATGCTATCCAAAGACAGAATGACATCACTGAATTTCTGATAAACAKCAGCAGCTCTACTCTCTACTGCAAGAGAGAAATACCAGTGTTCGATGGTGACCCACTTCATTACAGGTCATTMATTAAAGCTTTCCAACATGATATTGAATGCAAAGCAAACAACATGCAAGGCAGGCTTTATTATTTAGAGAAGTATACAAGTGGCCAACCAAGAGAACTTGTTTGTAGCCATTTGCACATGAATCCAGCAATGGGATACAATGAAGCAAGGAAACAGCAGGAGTTCAACTGGCAATTCAAATAAAAATCTGCCTAATGGAAAAAGATCTGAGCTGGTCAGTCATTACACCAGAAGATGGGAAGGCATTGCGTTTTAGTGCACTATTCTTTAGAGGCTGTTCTAACACAATGCAGGACATTAAAACACATGGAGGTCCTGGAGAATCCAGCCAATCTCAGAGCTATTGTCTCAAAACTGCCATTCAAGCTCCAGGAGAAGTGGAGTTCAGGTGTGTGATTTTCAGGATCAACACAGTAGAAAAGCCCAGTTTAAAGACTTGGTGGAAGCTTGTGTAGAAGCAGGCCCGAATGGAATTGGATCCAGTCTATGGTGAYATTCAAGACACCACAGTTCAAAAGGTCAGGTTCCAAGCTTAAGTCCACAGACTSAATGCAAAGGGTTAAACCCTCCAGCAGGAAGAGCAGGTTTGCCACCACAGTTGGAGCAGTAACTGAAAAAGCTGTGAAATCAAACTCCAGCACAGACAGAAAGCAAGACAACACATCAGGTGCCTTTAAAGAAACTACATCTTCTGTGACCGTGATCATGCATTGGAATTCTGTCAGAAGTTGAAACATTAGGCCAAAASTAGAAGAAAGTTGAATTTCTCAAAAGCAAAAGCTTCTACATTGGATGTCTCACAAGGGGACATACAGTATGAGTAAGAACTGTCAGAAGCACATGACCTGACAACAGTGTAATCAAAAGCACCAAMGTTTGTTGCACTTTGAAAGGGAAAAGAAAAACCACCAGCAGGCTGAGGCGGCGGCTCCTACAGAAGCCACTAGTGACAAGTGTAATGGTCCCCTTAAACGTCAGCAGTCATACTAGGGCCGGTAGGAAAGAGTGTGCTCTCGCCATTGTACCACTTCARGTCAAACCCTCGAAAGGGAGCCAAATTGTGCAAACATATGCTTTCCTTGACCCTGGGAGGAAAGCAACGTTTTGCACTGAGGAACTGATGACTCAGCTAAAATGCTAAAGATAAGAAAATGGAGATCCTTCTGAAGACAATGGACCAGGAAAAGCCTGTCTCCAGTCTCAAGGTCACCGGGTTAGAAGTGGCTGGTCTCAAGAGCAACACTTTCCTTCAGTTGCCAGACGTCTACGCGCAACCAAGTATCCWTGTCACCAAAGACAACATTCACACGCAAGACAACCTCAGATGGTGGCCGTATCTTAGGGATGTTGAGTTGACCCAAATCAATGCCAATGTTGAGCTACTGATTGGTCTGAGWATGTGAGTGAAGTGGAGCTGGAGTGGAGTGTRCCCAAATTGACTGGAGCGTGGAGCCAGTTTCCGAAAAAGCTGGAGCGTCGGCTTTCTCATCCGCTCCAATTTAGCTCCAATACCGCTCACTTCACTAGCTCAGGGCATGCCCGGTCCAACATGCATCTACAGGCTACTTGTGCGCTGCTATAGCCCCTTGCTTTAKCTACTGGTCTGGTAGTTCGTAAAAAAAAAACTATTTTCAGAAAGAAACTTAAAACACACAGGTGCAGATTCAAGGMGACTTACAAAGATAAGGAGGACCAAAAGCAAGAGGGAATGCGGTGATGTAGCTTCCACAATAGAAGAATCATTGTTGAATCTGAAAAGACGCGTATCCAGAAAGCATGATGGTGTACTACGTACACATGCCAGGTGTGTGTAATGTCCATGTGGCCATTTTATTAATTGTTCAGCAGTCTTATGGCTTAGGGGTAGAAGCTATTAAGGAGCCTTTTGGACCTAGACTTGGTGCTCCGGTACCGCTTGCCGTGCGGTAGCAGTGAGAACAGTCTATGACTTGGGTCACTGGAGACAATTTTAGATGACATTTAGAATATCATATKTGATTTYTATATACAGGTATGGTGTATGCATTATTTGGTTATGAGATCTATTAWTATGGACCTATGATTTGAAATAGAAATAGGTCAATTATGCCCTCTAGCYTCCATTAGTTGGTGGTACGGGTGGGCCTGCCCAGATAGCCATCTATTGGGTATAAGAGACAGGAAGTATATGTATTTGTATTTATTATGGATCCCCAGTAGCTGCTGCCAAGGCAACAGCTACTCTTCCTGGGGTCCAGCAAAATTAAGGCAGTTACAATACATTCACAGACTGTATGCCCTCAGGCCCCTACTCCACCACTACCACATATATACAGTACAAAATCCATGTGTACATGTGTGTATAGTGCGTATGCTATCGTGTGTGTGTGTGTATGCATGTGTCTGTGCAATCCATGTGTACGTGTGTGTATAGTGCATATGCTATCGTGTGTGTGTATGCATGTGTCTGTGACTATGTTTGTGTTGATACACAGTCCCCGCTGTTCCATATTGGGTTTATTTGATCTGTTTTGTAAATACAATTTTACTGCTTGCATGAGTTACTTTATGTGAAATAGAGTTCCATGTAGTCATGGCTCTATTTGGTACTGTGCGCCTTCCATAGTCTGTTCTGGACTTGGGGACTGTGTGGCATGACTTGTGGGGTATGCATGGGCGTCCGAGCTGTGCACAAGTAGTTCAAACAGACAGCTTGGTGCATTCAACATGTCAATACCTCTCATAAATACACGCAGTGATGAAGTCAATCTCTCCTCCACTTTGAGAGATTGACATGCATATTGAGGAGAGATTGACATGAATATTATTAATATTAGCTCTCTGTGTACATCCAAGGCCAGCCGTGCCGCCCTGTTCTGAACCAACTGCAATTCAAAGTCCTGTTTTGTGGCACCTGACCACATGACTGAACAGTAGTCCAGGTGTGACAAAACTAGGGCCTGTAGGACCTGCCTTGTTATGGACATACTTCTCCCCATTTTAGCTACTGTTGTATCAATATGTTTTGACCATGACAGTTTACAATCCAGGGTAACTCCARGCAGTTTAGTCACCTCAACTTGCTCAACTTCCACATTATTTATTACAAGATTTAGTTGAGGTTTAGTGAATGATTTGTCCCAAATACAATGCGTTTAGTTTTAGAAATATTTAGGACTAACTTATTCCTTGCCACCCACTTTGAAACTAACTGCAGCTCTTTGTTAAGTGTTGCAGTCATTTCAGAAGGAAGGCCTACCAGGGGTGRAAAATGTTTGGGATACCGAGTTGGCATACATTTGAACCACATATGTTTTACCTTGACCTTTTAGTTTACCTGGAATATTAGAACCTTTGTTTACCTCGCACTTATCATTATGGATTCTACAAATAAAATGTTTTWAAGTTTTATTCATGAAGTCATCGGTTTCATTTGAATTCTAGGGTTTCTAATTGGATTTTGGATGTGCGTCTCAATCTTGCAACTGCTTTTCCCACGGCTATTCGAAATCATAAGTCTGACGGCTTGTAGATAGAAACTCCCTGAGCCTGTTGGTATAAGATCTCATTCTCCGATACCGTCTGCCTAAAAGTAAGGGAGTGAACAGCTCGTGGCTGGGGTGTGTGGGGTCMTTGATGATGCTGCAGGACTTCCTCAGGCACTGTTTCAAGTAGATGTCCTGGATGGGTGGGAACACGGCCCCAGTGATGTACTGGGCCGTCTTCACCACCTGCTGGAGGACCTTGTATTCGTGGACGGAGCAATWTCCGTACCAGGCCGTGATGCAACCGGTCAGGACACTCTCGATGGTGCAGCGGTAGTATTAGGAGAGTAACCGGGGGTGGCATGACACATTTTTTCAGCTGCCTTAGGAAGTAGAAGCACTGTTGTGCCCTCTTGACAAGAGTGGTRGTGTTGTTGGTCCATGTCAAGTCCTTGGTGATGTGGACGCAGAGGAACYTAAAACTGTAGTCTCTACTGCAGTCCCGTTGATGTGCGATGTCTTCGCTTCCTGAAGTCAACAATCAACTCCTTTGTTTTGCTGACGTTGAKGGAGAGGTTGTCCTGGCATCACAATGTCAGTTCACGTACCTAGAGATATTGGACCCGGACCAGAGCCTTACCCTGTCTGGCAGTGTAAACATTATCCTCTAAGAGGAGGGGAAGTTGGCCACTTTATACACAGAGACCAGTTGGAAGGAAAACCAGATTAAACACGGGTCCTCCAAAACCAGGTTYAGGAYACACAACTACAGATTTGACCTGGACTGAAGCCTTACCCTGTCTGGCAGTGTACTCGTTGTCCTCWATGAGGCGGGCCAGGCCGAAGTCGGCCACTTTACACACCAGGTTGTCTCCTACGAGKATGTTGGCAGCCCTGAGGTCTCTGTGGACGTAGTTCATCCTCTCTACGTATGCCATCCCTGCTGCAATCTGGGAGAGTAGAGGGGAAATGAGATGAAATGAGAGAGAGAGAGTTAGAGGATGAGAATGGATAGAGGGAAAAGGGATAAAAAGTGAGAGGAAGAATAGATACAGCAGAAAGAGGGACAATCAGGGGGATAAGGTGAAGAAAGGAGGGGAACAAAAGAAGATGGCAAAATAACTTAAATTGACTTAAATAATATAATTACATGAAAGGTATAATCAACATTGCACTGAATGTCCCACCTGAGATGCCATATCCACTAGCTGGGGTAGACGTAGCAGCTTGCCCGTGTCACCTTTGAGGAAGTCCAACAGGCTACCTGTGGGAGCGACAGTGTTATCAGCATACTGAGAGAGAGAAGGCAGGAGGGAGGGAACACAAGAACATGATGTGTGTGAGCATGCACATGCCAGCTTGAACCATTGTAGTCAGTGATGATGATGATGAAGAGTGTGTGTGCCTCATGTACTAAGTGATTATGAGGATTAAGATGATTATGATTATGTGGCACCCTATTCCCTACTTACGTGATAATGTGTGTGTTTGTAACAATAGTGGTAGCCACATCTGTTCTACAACTCATCCCCAGAAGCAACATTATTTTTGGAAACGATGGACAGCCATACTGATAATAATGATGATGTGTGTGGTCTACAGTTACCTTGGGTCATGTACTCAGTGACGATGTAGATGGGTTCCTCAGACACCACAGCGTAGAGCTGCACCAGTTTCTCGTGTCTCAGCTTCTTCATGACCTGCGCCTCCTGRAGGAAGGCCTCTGGGGACATGGTGCCCGTCTTCAGGGTCTTGATGGCCACCCGCGTTGTACCGTTCCACTTCCCTGTGGAAACACAAAAGCTATAGGTCAGAGACCCGAGCCAACGTAGCTAAAGGAGTACATTATTTCTCTCGGCGACCCAGACGACCCATGGTACAGGCGCACGTTTCTGCCACAAGCAACCACACAGTTCTTATATGAAGTTATAGGTGAAATACATGAAATTGGAATGAAAAGTAGAGCCTGACAGATATGGTATTTTTGGATCCGACACCGATTGTATTTAGAATGAAAATATTCACGATAACTGATATATCTGCCGATATTTTTTATTATTATAGCTGGATTTTTTTTTWACAAATCTGTATGATTGTGCTTAAAACAGCCCTTCAAAAGGTACTCAGATAGCAGATTTTTTTCATTTGAGGAAAGAGCATTAATGTAAGAGCCACATAGAATTTAAGAGCACAAGAAAGACAAGATTTTTTTTAATGGAAAAACTGTGTGTTACTCTAGTGAAAGGAGGATAAACTGCACTGATTCCAGCAAAAAAAAAWKTGTATCTGAAGACTGAGCTACCTCATGCTAGCCAGCTGGAAAACAACGACATAGGACACATTTTCAATGTATTGGTATTTAGCCATCCGTCCTAGGCCTTCGGACCGCATTGCCGGATCAAGCATAAATCGACTTTTATGCAGTGTCCAGCCTTGCTGTAGCGTKCCAAGGCAAGATAGGATTAGAATGGCTTTTTTTCTCCAAGCGTGTTCTCTGCATTCTATAAAATCAATCCTTTTTGGTGGATTAAATGCAGATACAAATATATCCGTAAAAGGCTAATGTGTGCACGCGCATCTTACCCATCCAGACCTCTCCAAAACAGCCCTGGCCCAGTTTGAGGTCGAGGTGGAGCGATTCCCGTGGGATTTCCCAGGCATCGCGGGCCAGGCCCTGGGTCTGAGGCTTCAGCACGGGACACACCTCCGTCAGACAGTGGCACAGCCCGTCTGAATGCTCTGGGGTTAGGTAGGGAGAGATAGAAAGAGGCATACTGTTACCACCTAGACATTTAGCACTGTCCACCCTTGTTAGCACTATCCAGATTAGACAGTAGAAGCAGAGTTTTCTGCGAGACATTTCTGATAATTGTCAGATGTGCCAATCTGTTTGATATTCTTATTGAGTTATTGAGCAATGTCTGTGTAGCCTCTATTCTGTTTCACTTTGACGCATGATCAATATGCTTGACAAAGATACTGCATACCATGTAAGAAAAAGTAGATAGATAGAATGTACTACTCACTTTACACTAGTTGGAAAACAGAATGACAATTGCCYCCATCATGACCTTGACATGCATATTATAGTACATGGACAAATAAATACAAAAACATTCACTTCAAGTTTGATGTTACTCTCTGTATAATAGGAATTTTTGTAAGTAAGTAGCAAAGGCRTTACAAATGTGATTATAATGTGTTACTTACTGCGATAGTGGAAGACCAGCTGCTGCAGACTGCTGAACTGGGTGCGTGAGGTGATATAGAAACCGCCGCTGTCTAGCTTGCGTATCTTGTAGTGTTTGACGTTGAGACCTTTAGTGTTGTCATAGTCCAACACGGACAGGCAATAGGCTCCTGTTCATAAAAACAAATAATAATTACAAAGTGTGTGTGTGTGTGTAACGAGAGATGGGTCAAAACAAATTKAATTAAATTGAATTCAAACGACATTGTCCCAGCAGAGAAATTCATTGCACAGCCATGAGTACATAAGAAACAATAATAGAACAAAATTGATCTCCAGAATTTGGAACGGCTGATGCTAAAAAAAACTTGTACACTACAACCAGTACAGAGGGTAAGCCTCAATAGCACTGTGCCACTCCCTATGCCTTTATAAATCACTAAAACACATCAACAGTCAGTACTCACAGCTGTACCACTACCAATAGAATCCATGGTGAATATCAATCACTGGTGGGTGCATACGAAGAGCAAATTCTGATTACGCACTTCCCATACACTTCAATTGTGAGACACTTGCATGTTATAATATAAAATAGTCATTATCAGACAGTTTTATCCAAAGCCACCTACAGAACTGTCAACTTTAAGAGTGACATATACACTCAGTGGCCAGTTTTGTATTTKTTATGGATCCCCATTAGCTCTTCCTGGGATCAAGTTTATTAGTTACAACCATCTATTACCGGGTTGGACCCTCCTTTGCCCCTAGAAAAAACGGACTTTTTTGGGGCATGGAAATATTGCTCAATTGGTATCAAGGGACCTAATGTGTGCCAGGAAGACAATCCCCACACCATCTCCACCAGCCTGTATCGTTGACACCAGGCAGGATGGGGCCATGRACTCACGCTGCTTACGCCAAATCCTTACTCTGCCATTAGAATGATGTCACAGGAAACGGGATTCASCAGACCAGGCAATGTTTTTCCACTSCTCAATTGTCCAGTGTTGGTGATCGCGTGCCCACTGGAGCTGCTTCTTTTTGTTTTTCGCTGATAGAGTGGAACCCGGTGTGGTCRTCTGCTGCAATAGCCCATTCGTAACAAGGACCAACGAGTTGTGCATTCCGAGATGCCGTTCTGCACACCACTGTTGTACTGCACCGTTATTTGCCTGTTTGTGGCCCGCCTGTTAGCTTGCACAATTCATGCCATTCTCCTTCAACCTCAGGACTACAGCTGACTGGATGTTTTTTGTAACCATTCTCGGTAAATCATAGACACTGTTGTGCATGAAAAGTCCAAGAGGCCAGCCGTTCCCGATCTCAAGCCAATTGATATGGTTTGGGATGAGTTGGACCGCAGAGTGAAGGAAAAGCAGCCAACAAGTGCTCAGCATATGTGGGAACTCCTTCAAGACTGTTGGAAAAGCATTATTCATGAAACTGATTGAGAGAATGCCATGAGTGTGCAAAGCTGTCATCAAGGCAAAGGGTGGGTACTTTGAAGAATCTAAAATATATTTAGATTTATTTAACACTTTTTTGGTTACTACATTATTCCATATGTGTTATTTCATAGTTTTGATGTCTTCACTACTATTCTACAATGTAGAAAATAGTACAAATAAAGAAAAAAAACTTGAATGAGTAGGTGTGTCCAAACTTTTGACTGGTACTGTATATACAATATTTGTTTTATGAACATGGCCTTATTTCTATTAATGTATATTGGATGACTGTCATTCCTATTCCATTCACCCAGCTCAGTGTAACATCAACAGGTTTAGGCTACTGCATGATACTCAAATCTTCCCTATACGCTTCATGGGGTTGCTACAACCTAGCCTATGAATTAAAGTTTACAATGTAATTGCACAGGTTTAGAGAAATTTGAGTAATCAAGGTGACAGACATTGACACATTCAATACCGGCTTGCACACTCTTGCACTTATCTAGCTGATCTAGGGTGTAATCATTAGTCCAACAGTTGAAAACAAGAGTTTCTATTGAGCAAATTCATGTATGTTTTTCACCCTGTTTTGTTCTGTTTGCAGCCACATACAAACAGCATGATCCCTTTGATTGTTGTATAATTCCTTCTCGCATCTACGTGCTCTCCTCCTCTCACTTTTCCCATCGCTTATAGACTTCAGTGCACAACACATCAGCTTTCTGTGACCARGCGGAAAAAAAACTTTCCAAGCCAAACCTTCATATCATAACCTCTACACACAGCCTACATCGTTGTCACCATATTAACGACATAGTCAACATAACTACTAGAACTAACGCATTTGTAGACACGCTACAATCATTCAGTACAGTCAGCAGCAAGCAGTTACACTGGTGGGCCCCGTTCGCAATAAATTAATAAAACCAAAAGCTTACCTTGACTTGGAAGAGTTCCAGTGTTGGATAGCCATAGCCAGCTAGCTAACATAGCATCCCTCTCTGTTTGAGTAGGCTAAACTAGCTAGCTGCATTCACTAAGTAAGTGAAGGTCATTTTTGACTAAATGATTTTGTGAGTCAACTACTCACGACATGTTATGCACCGCAGCGCTAGCTAGCTGTAGCTTGTGCTTTCARTACTAGATTAATTATCTGATCCTGGGTGAGAACAATGAGCCTCCTAGGTTTTGTATTGMAGTCAACGTACCCAGAGGAGGAAAGAAACTAAGTGTCCTCCAGCTACACCATGGTGCCAACCTACAGAGTGCTGCTAAGGCTACTGTTTGAATTTATATGCAATTCACTGAGGATGGTCCTCCCCTGAGGATCCTCCACTGCTCAAAGTCATTTAGGTCACGAGTTTTGCCCWTTCTAATGTTCAATCGAACAGTAACTGAATGCCTCACTGCCTGCCCACCTGTTTTATATAGCAAGCCACGGCCACGTGCATCACTGTCTGTAGGAGCGAAAGATTTGTGAACGGGGTGGTGTACCTAATAAACTTGACCACTGAATGTAAATGTACAAAATACACTGGGTGCACAAGAAATGTGGAACACCTTCCTAATATTGAGTTGCACCTCCTTTTGCCCTAAAGAACAGCCTCAATTCATCAGGGCATGGACTCTACAAGGTGTCAAAAGCGTTCCACAGGGATGCTGGCMCATGTTGAMTCCAATGCTTCCCCACAGTTGTGTCAAGTTGGCTGGATGTCCTTTGGGTTTTGGGACCATTTCTTATACACACGGGAAACTGTTGAGCGGGAAAAACCCAGMAGCGTTGCAGTTCTTAACACACTCAAACCAGTGCGCCTGGCACCTAATACCATACCCCATTCAAAGGCACTTTAATATTTTGTCTTGCCAATTCACCCTCTGAATGGCACACATACACATCCATGTCTCAACGCTTAAAAATCCTTCTTTAACCTGTATCTCCCCCTTCATCTGCACTGATTGAAGAGTATTTAACAGGTGACATCAAAAAGGATCATAGCTTTCACCTGGTCATGGAAAGAGCAGGTATTCCTACTGTTTTGTACACTCCGTGTATGTGGCCCATGTGGGAATCAAACCGGTAATGAAAGTAAGCATCATCATGCTCWCCGGACTTCAGATCAAACCGGTGGCAAGACGCCGTCTCTAATGGTACCCCCTGAGCCAGGACTGAAGGAATGAAGCACACTACCTAGAGCATGCAACCCTACTCTACCCTCTAAAGCAGGGGAGTCAAACTCAATTCCAATCCGGTCTGCAATTTGTTTCCAATTAAGACCTAGACAACCTGATGAGGGGCGGTCACTAATCAATGACTGTAATTCTTAAAAGCAAGTACAATGAAGGAGTGAAAACCTGCAGACAATCAGCCCTCGAGGACTGGAGTTTGACACGTGCTCTAAAAGCATGATCCCTGCACACTTCTGCATGCATCATACGGCATAAATGGCATAAATACTACAAAACTACAACACAAGCCTTTCTCACTAAAATATTAGTGCACATTAGTATACTTGCACCCTCAACACTATGGCATAAATCATCCCCACTATAACACAAGCCCTACACACTACTATGCACCCTACACACACACACATCAGCATACACCATGCCTACAGACCAAACTACACACTACACCATATGAACTCTATACCTTAGAACATGAGCTCTATGCCSTGCAGAATGGAATCTAAAGCACCCTACGCTGTAAATCCTTTCCCTAGACCCTCCCCCTGTGTGTGCTTGTGTGTGTGTGTATGCGAGAGACAGTGTGTGTGTGACTGTGTGTGTGATTGCGTGTGTGTGCAYGCAGAGATTTTATAGCCAGAGGTAATCCAGCACCCTCGCACGGTGACTTAGCTCTGCCTGTGTGATTCACTGCCCCCGTCCATTCACAGGTGCTCCACTCCMCAATTCCTCCAAAATAACCCCCACCCTACGCCACCGATTCACAGCTAGAGGCCCCCGGGACAAAAAGACCCAAAAAGTATCTATTCACGCATTTGGTCAGTACATTCTGTGTTAGAAAGGACTACTTCACAAAAGAAAGGAGAACATCAAGAAGGAATTTGACAATAATCAAAGTGCTTCTAATCCATGTTTAAAATGGCCGTCGCTCTCTCAGAGGTTCTTCTCACCTTTAGTGGTTTCGCTCTCTCGGACCAGGAAGGTTCCTCGTCGGTTCTGTAAACTCAGAAGGAGCCTCTCTGAGTTGCGCCGAGTTATCTTCCCAAAATACCACCTGCGAAAGTGGGCCAGAGTGAGTAAGAAAGAACAGTGAGAACCTGCCACTAAGCAGCTTTAAAGGAACGTCGTCATAGTTGGTGTCATGTTTTCAGACTTCAAAAACAGCGTAATGTTTCCATCTCGTGCTATTGATTGTGGAGATCCAGTTATATGCCTCAACCAAATAAATGGAAATAATAAGCACAGAAAAAACTGGATGTTATATGGTTCCTAGCCTCTCTTGGGTAGGGGAAGTATTTTCACGTCCGGATGAAACGCGTGCCCAAAGTAAACAGCTTGTTACTCAGGCCCAGAAGCTAGGATATGCATATATGCATATAATTGGGTAGAAAACACTCTAAAGTTTCCAAAACTGTTAAAATAATGTCTGTGAGTATAACAGAACTGATATTGCAGGCGAAACCCAGAGGACAAACCATCCCCCCAAAAATAGAAATCAGCCTACCCCTATTTTCAATGGCTATCACTTTTATTATAAGGCCAAGTCCTCCCAGATTGCAGTTCCTAGGGCTCCACTAGATGTCAACAGTCTTTAGAAAGAGTTTCAGGCTGGTTTTTGGAAGAATGAGCCAGAAATTTGAGTTTTTCTAGGTGGCTCCCATTTTGGCTGTAGTGTTTCCAAGTGCGTGGAAGAGAGTGCGTTCTTTGGTATTTTTCTCCGGGAAGACAATAACGATTCTCCGTCTTAAATTTGATCATCTATTTACGTATTAGGGTACCTAAGGTTTGATTCTAAACGTTGTTTGACTTGTTTGGAAAAGTTTATTAGTAACGTTTGGGATAAATTTTGTATGCATTTTGATAGAGGGAAACTGGGTCAATTATTGACTGAAGCGCGCCAGCTAAACTGAGTTTTTATGGATATAAAGAAGGACATTATCAAACAAAAGGACCATTTGTGATGTAACTGGGACATTTTGGAGTGCCAACAGAATAAGACCTTCAAAGGTAAGGCATTTTTTATATCGATATTTCTGACTTGTGTCACACCTGCCTGGTTGAAATATGTTTTTCATGTGTTTGTATGCGGGGCGCTGTCCTCAGATAATCGCATGGTTTGCTTTTGCCGTAAAGCCTTTTTGAAATCTGACACGGCGGCTGGATTAACAAGAAGTTAAGCTTTATTTTGATGTATTACACTTGTGATTTTATGAAAGTTAAATATTTATAATACTGTAGTTTGAATTTTGCGCTCTGGAATTTCACCGGATGTTGGCCAGGTGGGACGCTACCGTCCCACATGCCCATAAGAAGTTAAACATGGTGCTTATCTTTTTCATTCATTTTGGATTGTGACATATTGCTGGATCTACAAAATAGATGGCCTGGGATGTGGAGTTCTCTCAACAGAAAACCACTTTTCAACTCTGAAAACACCTGACAAACTTTGATTTTGGAGGGTAAATGTCCCTTTAATGTCCCTATGAAGCACTGCTTTTGCCCATTCAGAACCACTGAAGTACATCTGTGAATAGGGTATTTTACTGTTCACATGGGTCTGTGTGTGTATATATATATATATATATATATATATATATATATATATATACATACACACACACACACACACACACACACACACACACACACACACACACACACACACACACACACACACACACACACACACACACACACAAGAAATCAAGAATTTCTGGAAAACCTGGGATTTTACCCAAATTTTGCAAACCACTAGCTGGCACAGCCACAAAGTCATAAAATCTGATTTTAAACTAACGTTAACCACACTGCTAAACCTAATGCCTAACCTTACATTAAGACCATAAAGCAACAACAACAAAAAAATCACACATTTTTACAGTTTAGCCAATTTTGACTGCAGCTGGCCCATCTATTGGAAATCACTCAGTTCTGCCTCCAGGACAAGATTCATGACAATAAACGGCAATCTGCAAGAAAACAGGAAGAAAGAAAAGTTGAGGTACTCTTCTGCCTGGATGGAGTCAGAGGGGGCCACGTAGTTGCTGGGGATATAACCGCTTTCTCCAGTGGTCAGAGACCGAGCGAGCCACCAGTCCCCTTCCCTGCAGCACGACAGAGGAGAGGAGGAGACGACAGGGTTATTGACTGGGACAATCAGAACCCTTCCCTGGGYTCATTCAGGGTACTAACTGGTCATTCGCATCAGATACAGACTATTTGACAGTGGTTGAAGCCTAAAAACACCACCGTGAGTCAACAAGTGTAGTACACCGATTTCTGTGCTCACATCATGAAACTCACAGGATAATAAAATAATCTTAAACTCTCTTGACTAAATAAGAATTAATAAAACAGGGATACCAAGTGAACACAATATGACAGATTGTACCATAGTCTGTGCCAATTCACCTTTGCCTTCATAAGCACAATTGTTTGGTTTGCTTGTAGTGAGCAGTAAATCTTACAACAACAAATAAGACTGGTTACTCCACATGCTGTAGCTTGGGTTTACAAATATTACCTCAGTGCACATTTTGAGGATAAACAGGTTCAATGGAAAGAAGAACGGTGGAGAGATAAGTTAAGACAGGGGGCTCAAAAAGGACTAGTTCACTGACCTGAAGCTGTACTTTCTCCTAAGAGAAACCATGAAGCRTGAGAGAGGGAAATAACAGAAACAGCAGAGAACATCAAAAACATACAGAGAGAAATGCAGCAAACAGCACTGCACAGCACACAAGACAAGACCATACCTCAAGCATTTCAAACCATTGAACAATAACTGGAAAACTGAAAAAATACAATCGGCATCTAACTCCAAAATGGCTTGACCTGAAATGGTTGTATTTGAACCATGCATTTTAAATGTCTTCCTATAGTGTCTTACGAGTTATGTCTTTAACGCAACTCTGTTGTACTTGTGTCTTTTATCCTGCTGCAACCAAAATAYCCAGTGAAGGAACAAATAAAGATTTTGGAAACAAACTGGCTTGCGTCCTTTGAAGAGATGCTTTGGAAAGGTCATAAACTTGTAAATGAAAACAAATTAAAAAATCCTTYCAAACTATTACACCCAATCAACACTAGAAGGGCTAGAATCAGGGTTGTRTTTATTAGATCACACAACATTAAAACGTTATTTTACATTTTTCAACAGAAAAATGAAAATGTGTGATTTTGTATAGAACATGCAATGCTTTTAGTTTGTTTTCTTTCATTTGGCGCCTAATGAACATGACCTGACAAGGCTGTCAATGTAAGATCTGAAAGCATTAGTAGTAGTGTTGTACCGAGGTGATGGGGTCGAGAGAAAGGGGACAGACATTGTTGTCTGGCTAACGAGGAATTATGAATAAGTGGGCACTCTGTGACTGTGTGCGTGTGTGTGTGTGTGTGTGTGTGCGCACACAAGTGAGTGAGCGAGCGAGCAAGCGAGCTCATGGGTGTGTGTTTATACAGCGTGCTTGCTGTGTTTACAGAACAACGTGTGTGTTTGGGCTTGTCTATGTCTGGATGAGTGTGTGTGTCTAGGTGGAAGTAGAGCGTGGATATGTTGGATCTAAACAGGAAGACGATGGCGTGGGCATCTCCTTACGTGTTGTTGACGATCTGCAGCCGCTCGCCTTTCTTGAACGTCAGGTCCGAGGCAGTCCGTGACTCATAGTCGTAGAGCGCCACAAATGTAGTGACACCTCCTGTGGGACAGACACACACACAAACACTGTATTTTAGACATGGGAGAGTTGGGCTAACACACATCTGAGAAACAGCAAAAGGGAAAAAGTACAGTATCCTCTTCCTGCAATATACAGCTCATATTGATATAAACCTGAATACTAACATAGATTCATAGAACTGGGTATTATTTTTTCCCTAACCATTACTTAAGGCAGGAGGATTACTAGCTCTGTTGACCCCGCTTACATATGTTGTCTCAATTTAATATTTTGGCATTGGCATCTTAAAACATTACATTGGAGGTCTTTGCACTTCGCCAACAGAAAGAAAAGAGGAAACACTGAGCTGTATAATACAATTTAGCATCTCTCGCTAAGAGATATCGGGCATTTACATTAGGGCTGCCCAATAGTCCTTGAAGGTCACAACATATATAGCTTACAACAGCCACCTGATTTAGAACGTGGCATCTCGGGCCTACATTGATTGGTTAATTAGTTGCCGGGGGGATAACCCGAGCCTGCAGAAAATTCCCAATATGAGAGGGCAACCAATCTCTTTACAGGAGATGCAAAATAATTACTGACCTGTCTAGACACATAGTTAGATKCCTGGCGCTGAACTTGGATATTGTAACGTTGTCTGGTCTGTGAGTCTTCAAAGTCAAACTGAAGATGGTTTTGCACTCTAAGCAGTTGCAGCCTTAAGGGAACACTTCAAATGTTTTACTTCCTATATATGTGAAAATGGTGTGTTTCTATGTTTTGTAGTCAAAAAGATAAAGACACTGGTAGGTGCTGGATATCATGAACACGAGGTAAAAAATAAGCAAAGTGTTCCTTTACCTTCATTATGAMTCAGGGTGTTTTTCTAAGCGCTGCTTTAGAGCGATGGTGCCCAAACTCTGAACTACGCTTTAGGGCCTAAGGACATCAAATCCAGTTTAGTCGAGTTGATAAAAAAGGGGCATTCATGTGAATGATGACATTTTGGATCTTCCTCAAACAAAATTCATAGAAAGATCCTTCAGGGGAAGGATGTTTGCTTTACACTTAATCTGTACCCAAAATGATTATTGAGAAATAATTATTTAAAAGAAATGGGTGACATTTACATTCCAAAGGGACATGTAACATATTTCCATTTGAATGTTCCATAAAGTTTTTCCCTGCTTCATRCAGCCTAGGCAGCATTGGAACGTCCTACTCCACCTACCTGCCAGTGGTCCTCTGTGAGAAGAGTTGATGCTTTGGAAAGGTCATAAACTTGTAAATAAAATTTAAAAAGCCTCAACTATCAGAGCCAATCAACACTAGAAGGGCTAGAATCAGGGTTGTGTTTATTAGAGCAAGCAACAGAATTTTTTTTTAAAAACCTTTTTTCAACAGAAAAACTAAAATGTGTGTATCTTATGGGACAGGCAGTGCCTCACTGTTTTAGTTTGTTTTCTTTCATTTGGTGCCTAATGAACATGACCTGACAAGGCTGTCATTGTAAGATCTGAAATCATTCCATCTGAACATTCCACAATGTTTTGCCCTGCTTCACGCAGCCCTGCTCCACTTACCTGCCAGTGGTCCTCTGTGAGGAGAGATGATGCTGCCCGTGTGGTCCACCCCGCCGAACAGTGCCAGCTCAGGGGTGTTGTTAGGGGCATGCCCGGGGTGGTGGCCGCGCCTCGTGCCCCCTACGGCGGGACTTCTGTTGGGGGTCTGGGTCTGCTGGGCTGGGCTGAGGTGGTGGTGCATGCTGTCCAAGCCTGTTCCAATGGTTCCATCCAGACTCAGTGAGCGCTGACCCGGCTCCTTAGGCTTGCTCTTGCCCGCTCCCATCAGCAGGCCTGAGTAAAAGAAACAATGATTCAAATCTCAAGTTGATCCATTTCAATCTTTCTCAATGCAGATCAGACCTGTTTGATTCAATGCAATCTCTCAATTCAATTCTATACACTGAATTCAATTCACTCAAGCCAGAACTGATGATTGGATGGAGAGACACCTCTCTTCCTGACTGGTTCTATATAACCCCTTTCCGTGCAACGGTATAATCATTCAGCAGGGTGGGGTTCATTAGGAACCAAACAAAATAAAACAGGCTGAAACAAGGAGGGGACTACCTGGACTTGTCCAACACGGCACACTTATTTTGTTTTCTATTGCAAAACATTTTAAAATAATGAAAACCAACCTGGTGAACACCAACCATAAATAAATACAGATATACACAATAAGACAGTGTATAACTGCGATGAACGGAAATACCGGTCTCGGTCGAAGTTGGCAACAACACTTTGTCGTCATCACCTGTAATTCTAGTATTAGTTCAAAACCGCTGCATTTCAAGTTGAATCCTGTTCTTACGGGTCTCTCAGTTACAAACATGGACACAGACACCAGTTCAATTTTTCTCTCTGCACAACAGAATGAGTCACAGTGAGGAAGCCTATTACAGGCTAGATGATACACACGCACACAGCTTGTTCCGTTGTGAGCAGCAGGCCTCTCAGTTCCAGACAGTTAGTGTGTGTGAGCAGCTGTTATGATCTGTGTGTGTGTGTGAGCAGCTGTTCTTCTGTCCCTGAGAACAGAAGCTCTGACACACACACACACGTGTCTCTCAAATCCAGTTTCCAACACACTCACTGTGACTGTGTGTGTGTMCAGACAAGTTAAGTTGGTATACATTGTCCAATGAAATGCTTACTTACAGGTTCCTTCTCGAAAACGCAACAGCAATAAGAAATGGTAAAAAACAAGAATATGAACATAAAGTAAATGGCAGTAGAGTAGAATAAACATTTTAGCATAAGTAAAATTCAGGAAGGCAATTTATAGTACAATATTTACTTGTGTATTGGGGAAAGGGGGATGGCGGGCAAGTGTATAAATTGAGCAGTATAATAAGAGTCTGGTAGCAGTTAGTTGTGCAAAGGTTGGGAGAATCAGAGCAGCTGGCCTGTCCAGTTCAAGTGTTCAGCAGTCTGATGGCTTGTTCAGCAGTCTCATGCTCCGATACCGTCTGCCCGGCGGTAAGRGAGAGAACAGCTTGTGGCTGGGGTATGTGGGATCCCTGATAATGCTGCGTGCCTGCCTCAGCCATTGTTTCGAGTAGATGTCCTGGATGGGTGGAAGCACGGTCCCAGTGATGTACTGGGCCGTCTTCACCACCCACTGGAGGGCCTTGCGGTCGTGGACTGAGACATTTCCTAACCAGGCCATGGTGCAACCGGTTAGTACGCTCTCGATAGTGCAGTGATATTATTTGGAGAGAACCCGGGGCGGCATGCCGAATTTATTAAGCCGTCTTAGGAAGTAGAGATGCTGTTGCATCCTCTTGACAAGAGGGGTGGCGTTGTTGGTCCAGGACAAGTCCTTGGTGATGTGGACGCAGAGGAATTTAAAAATCGTGACTCTCGACTACAGTCCCATTGATGTGGATCGGGACATTTCCCTCATCTGCTTTCTGAAGTCAACAATCAACTCCTTTGTTTTGCTCCCGTTGTTGTCATGACACCGTAACGCCATTTCACTTACCTCCTCCCTAAAGACTGACTCGGCGCTGTCGGCTATCAGGCCTACAACCGTGGTGCCGTCAACAAACTTTATGATGGGAGTTGGTGACGTGCAAAGCCACGCAGTCGTGGGTGAACAGGGAGTACAGCAGAGGACTGAGGACACCCCTGGGGCACTCCAGTGTTAAGGGGTGTTGTTGCCAATCCTTACAGCATGTGGTCTGCCCGTCAGGAAGTCCAGGATCCAGTTGCAGAGGGTGGTGTCCAGACCCAGGGCTCTGAGCTTGGTGTCGAGCTTGAAGGGAACAATAGTGTTGAACRCTGAACTGTAGTCAATGAACAGCATTTACACGTGTTCCTCTTGCCGAGATGTGTTACGGCCGTGTGAAGACAGACAGGGTTGAGTGTGACTAACAGAGGGTGGGGGAGGAGCAGATTTACTGGGAAGAGCTAAAAAAGGAATGGGGGGGGGTATGCTGCAGCATCTGAGGTTGTGGTTGTGTCTGTGTTGCCGCATTTGTCCATGAGTGTGAATGGATTTTGACACATTCGAGTGCAGGTGTGGAGATTTCTTCTCTGTTTTGGGGTTTTTAATACATTGCTGTGTGTGTGTGTGTGTGTGTGTGTGTGTGTGTGTGTGTGTGTGTGTGTGTACTCAGATGAAAAGGTAAGGAACATGCTGTGTGTGTGCGTTCATGCGTGTGCATTCATGCTAGGGCTGGACGATATGGTGAAAATATTATATCACGGTATTTAATTCGTTTTTTTTTTTTAAACGGTATTTTTGGTTTTTGAATGATAAAAGTAGTACTACATTTGCTTTATGAGTAGTGAGTGATCCTAGGGTGGCAACACATACACTCTAAGTGATTTCAATAAGTCTTTCTCCATTCTGATTGTTTTATACTGTTCAATTCGACTAAAACAAATTTCAGCACATTGATCATTTCTGCAGTTGCTGCACTCAATTGCAGTGGTGAAAAAAGTACCCAATTGTCATACTTGAGTAAAAGTAAAGATATGTTTATAGAAAATTACTCAAGTAAAAGTGAAAGCCACCCAGTAAAATACTACTTGAGTAATAGTCTAAAAGTATTTGGATTTAAATATACTTAATTATCAAAAGTCAATGTAATTGATAAAATGTACTTAAGTATCAAAAGTAAAAGTATAAATMATTTCAAATTCCTTATATTAAGCAAACCAGCTGGCACCATTTTATTTGTTTAATTTACAGATAGCCAGGGGCACACTCCAACACTCACAAAAACATTTGTGTTTAGTGAGTCCTCCAGATCAGAGGCAGTAGATAACCAGGGATGTTCTCTTGACAAGTGCATGAATTGGACCAAGTAAAAGTTGTCAAAAATAAAAATAGTAAAGTACAGATACCCAAAAAATGATTTTTTCTTAAAGTACTTTACACCACTGCTCAATTGAGATAATTTCCACACTGCCAYGTAGGGCTGCACGATATGGGCAAATAATCTAGGACTTATTTTTAGCCAAATGTTGCAATTGCGATCTTACTTGCGAATTTGAGCAAAACTGTTGGAATCATGGAAATAGAATGACCATTTTAATTCTATAATTAGAATATAATAGTGGGCACTTTGAATACAGTGTTGTTTGACATGACAACAAATTAAAATGACAAGGAGGAGTTATTGTGACAGAGTAGGAACAAAGGTGTGTTTAAGTGTTTCCTATAAGCTTTGGCTACATTGCATGCTTTCTCTTAGCTACTTCATGTAGCTAACATTTTCTTGCTTGCATATTCCTCTTTGATTTAGAAGATACTCTTGCACAAACAACATGSTGATTTAGGTCTACACCATCACTGTTATTATCAGCGGCGGCTTCCCGCATGCGCGATTCATTTGCAGTCTGGACGCGGAGGGGTGAACATCTCCTGCTCTGACTGCAGCTGGGAGGGACTGCTGCGCCAGGACTGGGCCGCCTGTGAGTGCTTTGGGACRGGGGTGKGGCCCACGCAGCACCCACTGCTCGTTGAGAAGAGTAAGAAAGATACGTGCTTTCATGTCAGAGTCTCCAAAAGTCTCCAATAACACCAGAAAAAGTCGCTAGATTTGTCGCTAATCGCTTTTTTGAAAATGTATCGCTAGAGGGGTCTGAATACCCGCTAAATATAGCGACAAAGTCGCTAAGTTGGCAACACTGCTCGTGGTTGAGGAATATCAAATGTGCTCCTTGAGTGACAGGGGGCGTGGCTAGATCTGTGTGGAAAGTGGCACAGTGGAAAGAGCGGAGAGAGATGACTCAAGAAGCGAAGTAAACTATAATAATGTACATTACACATGGCGTATCACATTTAACAACCCAAACACCGGTATAGAAGGTAAAGTAAAAACCCAAACTGGTCCCTGCATCAATACCGGTATATCATAAAATTCGGTATACCGCCCAGCCCTAGTYCATGCATRCACACACACCTTCAGAGGAAAAGGAAAAACATCCTGCTGTGTGCATCTATAAATACGGATGGGAATGTGTGTGAGAATGCATGGCTCTAATTTATCTGTAGTCAAAATGAAGGCCAGCCCAGTGGGGGGAATAACGTTTTCCTCAGTGTCATGCTGCTTAGTCACACAGAGAGACAGCCGGGGGGTAGATGACAGCTCAATGTTAGTGGGCATTTGATGAGACTACTGCAGAGAAAAAAAGCTTTGGTTTTAGTGGTGTACCAGTAAGCCTACTACTRACAGTAACTTTACAGAGTGCAGAGTTCTGATGGAAGGCAGTGTTGTGCAGAATACCGGTGTGGTTGCTAAACTAGCACATGCTACATTAGAACAGCATGCAACTTATTGTAGAAAACCCTACATCCCTAATTAATTTTGCATGACCTGATTTAAAGAACATTCCAATGAACCTGTGTCCCAGGCCACTGATCATAGAAAGATGGCTTTCCAGGGTTACGGGTTTGGTTCATCACAAGGTTTCTCTCTATGAACAACACATGGCCATTTTTCTTGCCCCTAAGCTTGCATTTGAAAAATGAGTGTATTGCTCAGTGAACTGTGACAAAAGATAAGCACAGTGCCATACAAATCGATTGAAAAACTATAGGAAGAGAGACCATAGTGACGGAACAAGGTTGAGATACATCCCAAACCCTTTTGCCTTCAACTGGAGGTAAAGCTTAATCGCTAGAGGTGTCTGCTGTACAGTATGCACTAAATAACTTCAAAACAACCATCACAACCATCACAGACGTCTTTCCTCCACGACCACACAGAGGTTTCTCGATCTTTCTCCCGAGGTATGCACTTCCGCACTCCTAGTCATTGATTTAAAAGCTTTTGATTGGTGCAAGCATTGGCTGGAAATTTCCCACCATTGTTCCTACACATCAATGAGGGAGGATTGTGCATTAGGTAGAAGGGTAGAGAATCGGAATGCAACCATGCTCCTGTTCAGTGATATCACCTGGGCCACCTTTAGTACACAACTAGCACGTAGAAATGTCAGGGACAGAGCTGACTTGAGTCCTTAATCTACATGTCAGAGAAGTATGTTTGTTCTACTTACTGCATTTCTATTTGAAAGTTTCACAATATTGTGCCCTACTGTCACCAATCAGTAGCAATGAGGCTTTTGAAGAGAAGAGGGAAGGAAGCAATTTAGGACTTGAGACACTGTCGAAACCCCTCAAGGGACTGCGACTGCTCTTTGACAGGATGACAATGTGACCAGCACACCCTTAGTAGCCTCAAAGTTAGTGTGTAAACAACGGAACTAATGCTGCAGCTGCACAACTAGTAGCACATCCCCTAATATTGAGCAAGAAAGCTTGAACAACAGGATCTGTGATCATGTGATTTGTTCCCAGTTACAATACTCAGAGATAGGAAGAGAGAGAGCGAGAGAGAGATTGATAGGAAGAGAGCGAGCGAGAGAGAGATTGATAGGAAGAGAGCGAGCGAGAGGGAAATGTAGACAGAGGAAGGGGAGAGAGGGAGAGGGACTGATTTGGTGGTTGGTTGAAAACCAGAATCAACCAACCAACCACTCCTCTCACTGCCAACCGATGTGAACAGGCACCTGAGGATGAAGACCGATCAACACCTTTTCTCGTTCCATAAAAAAATGCAGGTTCTCCATTCCATAGGAAGTCTAGCGTGTAGTTTCAATTCATGTTGCTGGTAGCAATCAATGGAAGAAATACAAAATGTTTGAATGAATGAGGGTGTGTAAATATGTGGTGGTAGTGAGGGGAATTGTTTTGTATTAGGAATCAAAATATAGGTTTAGGGGCAGTTCCTTTGAGTTGCATACAGGGGAAACCAAACTCATTCGAGTTCAAAGTCTTATAAAACAAAAAGGACAATGTGTGTGCATATTAGAGGTCGACCGATTATGATTTTTCAACGCCGATACCGATACCGATTATTGGAGGACAAAAAAAGCAGATACCGATTAATCGGCCAATTAAAAAAAACAAATATATATGTATTCATATATATATATATATATATATATATCATACACACACACACACATTTTTGTAATAATGACAATTGCATTATAGTGTAAAAAAACAAAAAACAAAAAAATAAATTAAATTAAATCGGCGCCCCAAAATACCGATTTCCGATTGTTATGAAAACTTGAAATCGGCCCCGATTAATCGGCCATTCCGATTAATCGGTTCGACCTCTAGTGCATATGCAGTGTGAGAAAAGCCATAGATAGGCATCCATAGCCATGTGTACTGTAGAGTATGTGAATGTACTGTGTGCATGCATGTACAGTGCCTTCGSAAAGTATTCAGACCCCTTGACCTTTTCAACATTTTGTTACGTTACAGCCTTATTCTAAATAAAACATTTTTCTCAGCAATCTACACACAMTACCACATAATAACAAAGTGACAACAGGTTTTTAGAAATTTTAGCAAAAAAAAMCAGATACCTTATTTACATAAGTATTCAGACCCTTTGCTATGAGACTCGAAAATTTWGCTCATGTGCATCCTGTTTCCATTGATCATCCTTGAGATGTTTCTACAACTTGATTGGAGTCCACCTGTGGTAATTCAATTGATATGACATGATTTGGAAAGGGACACACCTTTCTATATAAGGTCCCACAGTTGACAGTGGATGGCAGAGCAAAAAGCAAGTCATGAGGTCTAAGGAATTGTCCGTATAGCACCGAGACAGGAGTGTCGAGGCACAGGTCTGGGGAAGGGTACCAAAACATTTCTCCAGTATTGAAGCTCTCCAAGAACACAGTAGGTTCCATCATTCTTAAATGGAAGAAGTTTGGAACCACCAAGACTCTTCCTAGAGCTGGCCGCCCGGCCAAACTAAGCAATTGGGGGAGAAGGGCCTTGGTCAGGGAGGTGACCAAGAACCCGATGGTCACTCTGACAGAACTCCAGAGTCCATCTGTGGAGATGGGAGAACCTTCCAGAAGGACAACCATCTCTGCAGCACTTCACCAATCAGGCCTTTATGGTAGTGGCCAGACGGAAGCCACTCCTCAATAAAAGTCACATGACAGCCTGCTTGGGAGTTTGCCAAAAGACACCTAAAGACTCTCAGACCATGAGAAGCAAGATTCTCTGGTCTGATGAAACCAAGATTGAACTCTTTGAACTGAATCCAAAGCGTCACGTCTGGAGGAAACCTTGCACCATCCCTACGGTGAAGCATGRTGGTGGCAGCATCATGCTTTGGGGATGTTTTTCAGTGGCAGAGACTGGATCGAGGGAAAGATGAACGGAGCAAAGTACAGAGAGATCCTTGACATAGACCTGCTCCAGAGAGCTCAGGACCTCCGACTGGGGTGAAGGTTCACATTCCAACAGGACAACGACCCTAAGCACACAGCCAAGACAACGCAGGAATGACTTCGGGACAAGTCTCTGAATGTCCTTGAGTGGCCCAGCCAGAACCTGGACTTTGACCCAATCGAGAATCTCTGAAGACCTGAAAATAGCTGTGCAGCAACGCCTCCCATCCAACCTGACAGAGCCTGAGAGGTTCTGCAGACAAGAATGGGAGAAACTCCCCAAATAYAGATGTGCCAAACTTGTAGCGTCATACCAAAGAAGACTGGAGGCTGTAACCGCTGCCAAAGGTGCTTCTACAAAGTACTGAGTAAAAGGTCAATACTTATGTAAATGTGATATTTCAGTTTATTTTTGATAAATTAGCTAAATTGTCTAAACTGTTTTTGCTTTGTCATTATGCGGTATTGTGTGTAGATTGAGGGAAAAAACTATTTAAGCAATTTTAGAAAAAGGCTGTAACGTAACAAAATGAGGAAAAAGTCAAGGGGTCTGAATACTTCCCAAATGCACTGTATGTATGTGTGTGCGTACAACATGAGGGAAAACACAGTTGAGGGAAAACACAGTTGAGGGAAATGCAGTTCGATGGCATGCCAAGGCAAAAAAAAAAAAATGTAATCCCCACATTCAACGAATTATGGTTATAGTTCCTACATGTGCTACTGCGCCATTGATGAAATTAGTTGGGACTTTGCTTGAGGCTGATGGGACAATCGAAAGATTCATCTTGTTTTTTCCCTGGAGGGGGAAACAAGCATGTTTTTCAAGATCAAAAGTGAACAAAAAAAGGAGTGTGTGCTCCTCATTCTGGCTTAGGTCTACCCTGTTCCACGGAGCAAATACAAACATGGTTAAATGGAAAAATATTCAGRTCTTTTCTACTTAGAAAATATCCATAATCCTCAGAACAATCCACAATTCTGCTAAATATAGCCTGGCCACTGAATTGAGGCTTGGTTCACAGAAGAACATACAAAATGGCAGTGATATTCATTTTCAATAATGCTTGGACTTGCCAGATAGGTGGAACATGGGTGTGTCAAATGGCACCCTAGTAGTAGTGCACTACTTTTGAGAATAAGGTTATAGATCTCTGGTCAAAAGTAGTGCACTATATATTGGAAATAGGGTGCCATTTGAGACGTAACCCAAGATTGGACCAAGAATCACCTTGATGTTGTCTCGTGGTCCCTGTAAAAGGATGTCAAAAGCTTTGATAAAAGAACTCCACAGGAGACGGCAGTGTCTCCGCAGTCCTGGAGTCCTTGTCTCACCCCAACTCTCCAGAAAACTAGGTTTTATCGGCCTGTTCCATCTAACCTTCTCTCTTCCATGGCAGTGCACAGAGAATGAATGGAGAGGGGGAAGAAGGGGAGCGGAGCAGAGGAGTGCAGCCAGGGGAGAACCCAGCAGATAAACTTGACGCTGGATCCACTTCCTCTGTCCGTCTCTTAATGTGATACTCTCCCTGAAGCAATGAGAGTAGGCATCGTTAAGCCATGTTCCACACTGTAAGAAGGGGAAGTAGATACACAGTATCAACCATTGGAAGACAATGAGCCATGAAAACAGACTTAAATTGGAACTGGGCTTCTGTTCCCTTTTAATGAGGCACATTATATAGGCTCTTTTGAACCCATATCAGTCCTTGGAGAAATCCTTAGGGGAAGCACATCAACAAGATCCGATCGACATTGAAAGACTCAACAGCACATACTATTATATTTGGGGATGTTAAAAATATCCAATTGACTAAAACTATCCTTATATTGGTAAGGGTGTTATGAACCGGTGTATGGGAGCATATCAATGCATTTGAGGCTGTGTTATTCTATTATAATGCAATGGTGTATTTAAGCCACACTTGAACAATAGCCTCCATTTAGATATGCTGACACTTGGCAACATCCCATGCCAAAATTCCCAGGGATGCACATCTGTTTCATTCAAACCAGTAAATGTGGGCTGTCGCAAATATATATATATATCAGGCGATTGGGGTCAAGCATAAACTGTATGTGATGTACACAACTGTGCCCCTGTCCAAATCAGAATATTTTTTATAACCAAAATGCCGGATTTTTTTTTTGCGTACCAGACGGTCACTATTTACGCAAGTTAACGCATTGTAACCCCATTGGTGAAAGATTGGTTATTATAAAGGTTATTAGCTAGGGTATATTTAAGTGCAGATCATGCA
This sequence comes from Salvelinus sp. IW2-2015, assembly GCF_002910315.2. NCBI lineage: Eukaryota > Metazoa > Chordata > Actinopteri > Salmoniformes > Salmonidae > Salvelinus > Salvelinus sp. IW2-2015. Next base: position 15,201,580 of record NC_036838.1, read on the forward strand.
CATACATACTGATCTTAACCCGCTTTAATTGGTAGGTTATAATTGGGCTGTATGCATCAGAGCAGGTGCTGTTACAACTCCATGTTGAATTACTATGGTCGGTGTGTGTGTATTGATTATCGTATACCTTCAGTTCAATCGAGGAGGGGTCGAGCATGCATTATTGTATAGTAGCCTATGTTGGCTATGCGATGGGGGTAAAATCTGTCAACAACATAGTCAATGAATGACGCAGGATATAAATCCTAGGGTGAAATAGGCAAAAATGATACTGTCAATTCAGAACACTGTGGGGTGGTGGGGAGGCGAGCAATGWGAACCAACAAGAGAAAAGCTGTCGATTGCGAATCCTTTGTGTAATGTCAAGCAAATGTATTATACTAAAATGTCTTGACATTCCTTCACCTGGCCTCAGATAAACTATTATTGTAGGCTAGTCAACACTCACCTTTGAAGCAAGCGTCTTGAGGTTCACGCAAGTCACAGAAGAAGAGTGAGTAAAGAACCAAATCAAATCCTCACAATCGTCTTCATTTCATGAAAAGGATTCGAAAACGAACGATATCGAACTTATTTGAGGAAATTAGTAGTGAAAGAAAATCCCATTTAGAGAATTTAGGAAGTGTTGAGAGGTAATGAAGAGCAGAGGGCACAACTTAGATTGCGGTAGCGATCCACTTCGCTAAAATAAACGCAAGTAGGCTATGGAAATGAATATGAGTAAAATTAAGTAGGCTTAGTGAAAGGCGCAGTGATAAATTAGAGCTATGAAATTAATCCTTGTGCCATATACGAGGGATATGGTGAAAACATTCCTTGTATTGAAAAAAGGCAAGATCATGTGCATCAGTGACGAAACAGACAGCACAAATATGATAGGGGAGAATGGACCGTATTACGTTTTTTACGCAACTAGATGGAGTCATGAATAACACAATTACGGTCCAAACACTTAAAAGACGCACCATATCCCCTCAAATTAAGTGGACACTTCTGATGACGTATCATGACGTCTGACGAGTATACACTTGCAGGGCGAGGGAGGAAGGATTTTATTTTATTTTAATATATACATTTTTTATTAACAACAAATCAATGCAGGAAGTACATGTGGGAACACAATTATATATATATAAATAATATACAAAGGACAATTGGGCTAGGGGGTACAATATCACATTACACAAGGACCTTAAAGAACATACATACACTTATTATTCTAACAGCTTTTTTGTTAGTAGAGTATTTAATTGTCTTAAAATACAGTTCAATTTATTTCTGTAAGGTAAGAATATGTGGTGTTTTGTTTGTAAATTTACATTTGTGAATATGAAATTTGTCCAAAAGAATAATGAAATGAATTACATAAAAATGTTTCAGCTTATTTCTATMGTAGGTAAAGAATCCAAGCAGTACATCTCTCCACAATAGTGTAAGATCTTCATAAATGTGTTCAATTATAAATCTACTGATGTCTTGCCACAGTTTTCTTACATGAATACAATGCCAAAAAAAGATGCAACACTGTTTCTGGGTGGTCATTACAAAAGGAACAATTTGAGTTGATGTTTTCCGTAAACTTCTTCATATTGTGGTTGGCAGGATAATATTTATGAATAATTTTAAAGAAAACTTCCTGAATTTTGGTAACAAGTAGGTATGTGTGTGGGAACATCCAAACTTTTTTCCCCAACAGATATTATCAATAAATCCATTCCAATAAGGCATGACATAAGGTATAGATGCAACATCCTGCTGAAACAAGGTTCATATCGCTCTGTTGTTGAATGGACCAAAAGAGAAACAAATCTTTCCTACTGATGAGTCAACAGGGTCAATGGAAGGTAGGCTCTGAAGGTCAGGTCTTGACACGTTCCTGAATAATAAAGCAACACCTGAGGGAATGGCATCTAAAACAATTGCAAATTCTTTAGATGTTACAGGGACCTTGTAGTGCGATAAGTGATAMGAATTCCTTATAACTAAKTAAAAGACCCTCTGCATWTACCAGTTGGCTCACCAATAAGATATTATTTCGGAACCAATATTCTAAAAACAAAGAAGTATTTTTATACAATATATCTCGATTATTCCATATATAATATCTGTGTGGAGAAATGTTATGCTTATAAATTAAGGACCATGACAAGAAAACCTGCCGATGAAAAGCAGAAAGTTTCACTGGAACTTTGTCAATATTATAATTGCAAACCAACATGAAGTTAAGGCCACCAAAAGTAAAGAAGACATGATGAGGAATAAAATTCCACATAGAAGTGGGTCTTCTTAGGAATTGTTTTATCCAATTGATCTCAAAAGTATTATGTAAGGTAGTAAAGTCCAGAAAATTAAGCCCACCATTCTTATAAGTGTTCATTACAACAGTTTTCCTAATGTAATAGGTACGGTTTCTCCACAGAAAGTTGAAAAGCATCTGGTCTATGTCCTCGCTTATTTTACCGTCAAGATATAAAGATAGAGCGCCATATGTTAGTCTAGAGATACCTTAAGCCTTGGTTATTAGGACTCTTCCTTTTAAAGATAAGTCCCTCTGTAGCCATTGATGTAGCTTCTTCTGTTTTTTTTAGTAAGAGGGTTAAAATTTAGCAAGCCTGATCCTGATCCTTTGTAATGGTCATGCCTAAATATGTAAGGTCTTCTTTCACTGKAATASCATAATATGAGGGTGTCACACAATCTTTGACAGCCATTAGTTCACATTTATTAATGTTAAGATATAGAGCAGACGCTTTGGAAAAGGATTGTAATCACATTGATCGATATGGGAATTTGGTTAGCGTCTTTCAGACAGTGTAGTATCGTCAGCCAGCTGGCTTATAATAATTTCTTTACCAGCTATGGAAATACCTTGTACAGGACTATTATTTAAAATAATTTGTAAGCTGTTGGGTGATTAATAAAAACGGGTACGGAGAGATAGGACAACCTTGCATAATTCCTCTCTTTAACTCAAATCTAGGTGAGGTGCCATATTTCAATTTGATAGAGCTGTTACCATTTGTATAGAGTCTTAATAGCCTTACAGAAAAAAATCCCCAAAGCCAAGTCTCTCAAGGGAGTGGAAGAGGAACTGATGCTCTACTGTGTCAAATGCTTTATAAAAATCTAAAAATAATATGAAGCTATCCTAKGTTATTAGGTCTGAGTAGTCAAGTATGTCTAATACTAGTCTGATATTGTTAGAAATATGTCTGTTCCTCATAAAGCCAGACTGTGTTTMATCAATGATTACATCCAGGACTTCTTTAATTATTTTTGCAAGTAGTAAGGCTAATATCTTATAGTCATTATTAAAAAGACAAATTGGACGCCAGTTATCGATGAGCAGCACTTATTTTTTAGGCTTAGGTATCAGTGTTAATAACCCCTGACTCATTGTAGGAGGGAGAACATTGTTTTTAAAACTCTCCAAAAAGACTTCAAATAGGAAGGGAGCTACTTGTTCAGAAAATAATTTGTAAAATTCTGATGTAATTCCATCAACACCTGGTGATTTATTGTTCTTTAGATGTTTGATAGACTATAATCTCTTCAACTTTGATGGGTTCATCACACTGTTTAGATTCTATATCACTGATAGAGTGAACATTATTCAGTGAGTCAAAAAACATATCTGTGGATTCCTGACAATACGTAGAGCTTTATAATTTTCTGTAAAAATTGCTACAGTATTTTGCGATTAATTTTGGTCATCTGTAATAACACCATCAAGGTTTAWCTTATGGATAGTGTTATYTGTTGAGTGAAATTTCTCATGTCTAAAGAAATAGGATGAATTCTGTTCTCCCTCCTCAATCCATTTTTTCCTAGATCTAATAAAGGCTCCTTCTGCTTTTAATCTATATATATTATCSAGTTTATTTTGTAACTCAATCAGTTCCATCTTCTCCTCCCCCGAGAGGCCGGCTGGGGATCTCTGAGAAAGGGAAGTTATCTTAATGATCACCTTTTCCTCCTCTGCTCTTTTGGTCTTAGCAAGATTACTACCAGATTACTACCATAAGGTATTTGGACACCTCTAATTTAAAGAGCTCCCAGTTCTTGCAATAAGATTTTTCTTTACAAGCCCTTTCCCAAAAGTGTGAAAGCAGATCTTTAACCTCAAACTTAACTATATCATTATTTAATCACAAGCTTCCAGTAGGATTTTTTATTTTACCTTTATTCAACTAGGCAAGTCAGTTAAGAACAAATTCTTATTTTCAATGACGGCCTAGGAACACTGCCTTGTTCAGGGGCAGAACGACAGATTTGTACCTTGTCAGCTCTGGGAATCAATCTTGCAACCTTTCGGTTACTAGTCCAACGCTCTAACCACTAGGCTACGCTGCCGCCCGCATGCTCTACCAAGGTTAGTATCAGGGGTAAATATTTTGATATCAATGTAAATGGCCATATGGTCTGTGAGGGGAGTAGTTCAAATATGTGTAGTAACACTCACTATCAATACATTTGGATATAAGCCAAAAGGAAGGGATGATTTTTAAATGGACCACCCTTGGACRGAAATTCGTCACTCGTTCATCCCGCGATGATTGTGTTTTCAGCTACCGGTAGGTTGTGGGTGCTTTATATGCGCTACAGTCAATTGAGTGCATGTATACTTATATAAAAATATATATATATATACGCCTACTGTATAATAGCTAGCAAATTAATTAGCTAACTAATGTTAGCCTGCCTAGCTGGAACTTCTGAAGAAGGAAAATGTTTTATTTCTACAATTTCCAAAAGATAACCAAACAAAATTCGACGAGGGTGTGTCTTTAATGAGTTTGAACCGTAGCCAATGTATTTCACGTAGACAATTCCAATAAATTAACAACCATTTATGCAAAACCAATTAAGGACAGTTTCCCTGACACAGATTAAGCCTAGTCCTGAACAGCTCTTTTATAGAGATTCTAATTGAGCATACTTCTTAGTYTAGGATGCTTAATCTGTGTCTGGGAAACCTGCCCTTACACTTCGGAATAGATATTAGGTTAGGACTGTGAAAGACAAGGGCCTTGGAACACAATGCATCCTACTTTCCATCAACCATCTGATATAACTGTACTGTATCTGTGAAATTGAATTTAGTAACTATCACCATAGAACAGAGATCGCATAACCTATATCATGAAAAGTGAGTCACAGTCATTTGAACAGGAATCTGAATAGTTTACCAGTACATAATTTGCACAAGCACAACACCAGCAATCTATTGGTGAGGAGTGGAACTGACAGACCTGGGATCACACGTTCAAGTCCTAGTTGGGCTACCCACAAATTTCGCGCTACAATGGTGGTAAAAGTGGGATAGCGCTACCATGAGATATGCCAGAGCATGAGGGACTTGAGGTACAGAGGGAAGGACTGGGTTAGTGCACAGGAGGTAAGGTGCAGAGGGAAGGAATGGGTTAGTGCACAGGAGGTAAGTCCTTAGTACAACACCAACTCTCTCATCAATGGACCTCTTCTTGTTGTAAAAGCAAAGGTGTTGGACTGACACAAGGTTGTGGGTTAGGATCCAGGCAGGCTACCATCCGGATTCACAGAAGTCCTTACATTTTCATTCTCAGAAAATGCTATTCATCCTTATTAGCAAGGTCGATTTCATAAAAAATAAGTGTTTTTAATCTTATCTGAGAAATATTTCAAATAAAGTATTTCCCATAAAATGTTTTGTTACAACATTGAGGATATATGCACAGTGTAAGGGTTATAAGGTTGAATGAGACATTTTAAGATTAAAAAGGTAGTTGTTTTAATTTTTTTCAACCTCTTATTGATATAACAGAGAACGAGGGTACTTATTCTGGGTTTTCACAGAAATGTTAGTAATATGTAGAAGTAGTACCTTCTAAAAGTATTCACACCCCTTGTATTTTTCCAGCCTTAAACATTTATTAAATTGAGATTGTGTCCCYAATYACACACAATACCCCAYAATGYCAGAMWTTTTTTWACAAATTAATTACAAATGAAAAGCTGAAATGTCATTAAGTATTCAACCTTTTTGTTATGGCAAACCTAAATAAGTTCAGGAGTTAAAGTTACATAATAAGTTGCATGGACTCACTCTGTGCTCAATAATAGTGGCTAACATGATTTTTGAATTGACTACACCCAATTTCTSTACCCCACACATACAATTATCTGTAAGGTCCCTCGGTCAAGCACTGATTCAACCACAAAGACCAGGGACGTTTTTTAATGCCTCATAAATAAAGGCACCTATCGGGACATAGAAAAGCACACTGAAGTTAGCAATTWTGCTTTGGATGGTGTATCAACAAAACCAGTCACTACAAAGATACAGGAATCCTTCCTAACTCAGCTGATTTTCAAGTATGGTGTTGACTGCGTCATGTTATGGGTATGCTTGTCTAGGGATACAAATAAACTGAAGAGCTAAGCACAGGCAAAATCCTAGAGGAAAACCTGGTTCAGTCAGCTTTCCAACAGAAATTGTGAGATAAATTCACCTTTCAACAAGACTATAACCTAAAAGACGAGGCCAAATATACACTGGAGTTGCTTTACCAAGATGACATTGAATGTTYCTGAATGGCCCAGTTACAGTTGACTTAAATTGGCTTGAAAATCTATGGCAAAACTTGAAAATTGCCATCTAGCAATGATCAAACAACCAACTTGACAGAGTTTGAAGAATTTWAAAAAGAATAATGTTCGAATATTGTACAATCCAGGTGAGCAAAGCTTTGAGACATACCCAGAAAGACTCACAGCTGTAATAGCTGCCAAAGGTGAGTAACATGTATTGACTCAGGGGGTTGAATACTTACCTAATCAAGATATACTAGCATTTATTTTTTTATTAATTAAACAAATCATACATCGAGTTTGACATTACAGAGTATGTGTGTAGATCATTGACAAGAAAAAGGACACTTTGTAACACAATGTTTTGAGAAAAGTCAAGGGATGTGAATACTTTCTGAATGCACAGTATGTCCCCAAAGTGTTTGGTTGTAGGCCTTTACAAGTTTTAGATTAACAAATTACATTTGATAGCAGACTAATTGAATAAAACAGTTGATCAAATGCACTTCTGTTCTTTCATAAATCATGGTTGAGACATCATTGAATTTGATGGAACAAAAATGATTCAGTTTACATAATTTGAAATGTAGCAATAATTTTGGGTGCACTGCATGGACAGCACAAAATCCAACACACCTATCGCTTCTTCTTGCTCTCTTTCTTTAGTTTCTGACGAATCTGAGGCGCAGGTCCTTTTGACTTCTTATTCTGGTCACCAGCTTTCATGTCATTTGGCTCCGTCTCCTCCTAAAGATAAAACAGAATGTGAGTCCCAGTGACACTCGACACATATGGAACAATAACAGTAGGTTGCTGAATAGTAATGGACAGTTTGCTTGCTCAAGCCAAGTTCAAAAGAAGACTACAATATGACAGAAGGGAAAAAATACAAAGCATCAGGCCTATACGGATTTAACACATAATGCTATAAGTAAACCTACAGTAAATAATGACAATATTATTACAATATCATACCGCATTCTTTCAACTGCCAACAGGACTGTTTACCATACCTGTTCATGCCCCTTGGAGGTCGGTATTATGACAGCCAAGATGCAGATGAGTTGGAAAATAGCTCCCAGAAAGAGTCCATAGCGCAGGAGACTCTCAAGCAAAGTGGGTTCAGGTACCTCTGGGGGCGAAAGGTCCAGTTCCGCGGACATAGTAGCCTACTTTCAGGTYCCTGTGTGCAACAAGACGAAATGTATGTAAACAAAGATACGTCTGCTCTGCAATGCTCAATATATTTTTCCAAATCAAATTCTCTATATTTGCCATATCATTGAAGGCCATATTGTAATACGCGCATAACTGTTACCTGCGTTGCTGTTTACAGAAACTACAATGTAACAGTGGCTGCAACAATGTTTCCACGCTTCTGAAATTGAAGCTGTCGGCCTCGATACAATAACACCACTTTTCTGTTCGGCAAATCTAATCAYAGGCTACAATTTCAAACAAAAGCTTACCAAGGCCCTAAGTCAACTCGTCCTTCGTTTTTTTTATAGCACCAAACACGATCCTGAGTGTAAAATCGTGAGTTTAATGTAATTCGTATCAGCACAAAAAATATTTTACTGTCGTAAAATTTGCATCGGAAGGGAAGTCACTGTGAGATCCGCTTATTTTCTTAGCTATGTGAAGCTAGCCACAATAACGATTAGCCACAATAGTGGAATTTGCGGTTCGCCTTCAAAATAAAAGTACCCCATTGAAAGTGATGCAAACAGATACAACTAATGGAATAATCATACAGATCCTAATAAATGACTAATTCCGAATTATATGGGAATAATGCCATATTTGGACCATTGTTTTATTTCAGATTACATTACTCCTATGTGATGCTCCTCCCTCAACCGATCCGTCTTGGTTCRTGCTATCCGGGATCTTTGGGATGGTCCTACCCCATTGAAGTTTTAATTTAAAATGGTTTAAGGAGTAGTTCAATATTGTACAACTTGATGTTAGATGGTTCCTCACCCTGAAAGTAGTCTATGGGCCAGGAGAAACTGTAATCCATGATTCAGTTATCTTTAAACAGCCACTGCAAACTCCAGGAAACTGTCATCCATGATTCAATTCTCTTTAACAGCCACTACAAACTTCAGCTAACTTTAGCCACCACAAGCTAACATTCAATGGGAGTGATTGGGGCATGTGAGCATGTAAAAAAATAAAACGAAAATCACCTTTAAATAACATGAAACCAAATGTTGTGTTGATTTTAATTGATTTCWGGTGATTTGAGCATATTTTATTTTAAACATACTCACATGCCCCCATCACTTTCATTAATTGTTAACTAGTGGTGCCTAAAGTTAGTCTAAATTTGTAGTGACTGTTTAAAACGATTAGCCACAACAGTGGAATTTGCGTTTCACCTTCAAAATAAAAGTACCCCGTTGAAAATTGAAACCTGGATTACATATTCWCTTGACCCGTAGACCACTTTCAGTGTGAGGAACAATCTAACGTCAAGTTGTAAAATAGTGAACTACTCCTTTAAGGGTAGAGGTCCCAAGGATTCTGGATAGCACTGGCCGATCCTGTCTTGGGGGGTAGGGATGTCCCAAGGATTCCAGATAGCATGGACCATCTGTAGGATGTGGGACTCATAAAAAAATATATATCCCCRAGCATCCGGTCATTCAAAAATGAAAATATATTTCTTAATTTATGATATCACTGCACGCTTGCATTACTTTCCATGAAATAGGCAGAATAACTAGCTAAATTGTTACAAACGTTGTGGCAGTGATTTAATAATTTGTAGTTGTGAGAAAATACAAACMAAGCAAAAAGGCTTCCTCCTGCAAAAATTCTGTGCAAGGACGTCGGTCGCCACTGCCGGTGTAGTGACTTGGTCGACTGTATTAGCGTCATGCAAGTAACATTAGCGTCCCGGCAGCAAAATTAAGACTTCCGGTTTTCCGATTTTGACTTCAAAATGAAAGTTTACGGTAAAATGCTATGGGAATGATACGAAATCMATCATTTTGCAGTTTTGCCTAGTGCATAATCTTACAATTATGTTACAAAATTACAACTACATCGGGGAAAAATCTAAACTAAAGAGAATTAGTACTTTATATAAAATAAAATTATTAGGTGGAGCACATTGGGAATTGGTTAGATCTTAAGTAAAGAAATGTAAAGAACATTATATTCTACAGACATTGAGCTTAAGAAAATACATGTAAACAACATAATATTCTACAGACCCTACTGAATTAGCACTAGTCTCTATATGGTGTTATTTATTGGGTGACTGTGGTCTAAATACCCAGCAGCACTTAATTATTTATTTTATTTTTTAATTTCACCTTTATTTAACCAGGTATGCTAGTTGAGAACAAGTTCTCATTTGCAACTGCGACCTGGCCAAGATAAAGCAAAGCAGTTCGACACATACAACAACACAGAGTTACACATGGAATAAACAAACATACAATCAATAATACAGTACAAAAATCTATATACAGCATGTGCAAATGAGGTAAGATAAGAGAGGTAAGGCAATAAATAGGCCATGGTGGCGAAGTAATTACAATATAGCAATTAAACACTGGAATGGTAGAATGTGCAGAAGATGTATGTGCAAGTAGAGATACTGGGGTGCAAAGGAGCAAGMTAAATAAATAAATAGAGTATGGGGATGAAGTAGATTGGATGGGCTAATTGACAGATGAGCTATGTACAGGTGCAGAGATCTGTGAGCTGCTCTGACAGCTGGTGCTTAAAGCTAGTGAGGGAGGTAAGAGTCTCCAGCTTTAGTGATTTTTGCAGTTTGTTCCAGTCATTGGCAGCAGAGAACTGGAAGGAGAGGCGGCCAAAGGAAGAATTGGCTTTGGGGGTGACCAGTGAGATATACCTGTTGGAGCGCGTGCAACGGGTGGGTGCTGCTATTTATTTATTTTATTTCACCTTTATTTGCTATGGTGACCAGTGAGCTGAGATAAGGCGGGGCTTTACCTARCAGAGACTTGTAGATGACCTGGAGCCAGTGAGTTTGGCGACGAGTATGAAGAGAAGGCCACTTGCTACTCCACCCATTCCATTGGTCCCAATAAAATACACTGTAGGCCTATAAATGACAYATTGGCTTATAGAGAGTACTATTCTATGTGCATAAATTACAYATTGGCTTATAGAGAGAACTATTCTATGTGCCAAAGTAAAAGTGGGGTTGGGAATAMTCAGTATGGTCTGTAGAATCTATATAGGGGATTATTTCATGAGGGACTAAAGCAATATTAACACATATGTGCTTAATATTAGGAAAGTTTATAAATAAATATAGTAGACCTAGCCTATAGAAAGCTGATGGATCCTCCTCTTTTTAATAGAGGCCATCAAAACTCWGTTTTCTCACGCAATTGCAAAGCCTATAGAAATGTTGCACAACATGAGCTCATSGGCTCTCATATTTGATTAGATTTGCATTGATGTCAGAGTGATTAGAGGGACAATAGAGTGCTGAGTACCTGGCAGTTAGGAATTGTGGTAGGCTACTAATGACCATCAGCAGCCTAATAACCGTGACAAAATYTGACTGCTGTCATGACTGGTGACCGCCGGTGTGGCGATAATATGGTCACCTTAACAGCCCTAATAATGACTAAATACAGGTTCATTTTTCTACTATTACGTGGGGGACTTTTTTTAGAACATTTCTGAAATTCTGTGATCCGGAAGTACTTTTTTAGTGTTGCTAACAAGTTGCTGGTATCAGCTGCTTAGCTTATGCTGTAGCTAGCTTACTAGCTCTACTTTTACTGACATAAAAAGCTTGCTGATCAGCCTGTTTCAATTACCCTGAATTTGAAGACATGCGGCCCCAAAATGGTGAAGGTGCATAAAGATGGTGGCCCCCATGTACTTACCACAAACACATTATTTGCTAAGTTTGCCGTATTGTACAGTGCTCTCTGTTACTTATAGGCACATTGAACCACGTTGCGCACCATACTTTAAATGGTGTGGATAGTGCTCAAACGAAGACTTTATATTTGAATTCCTCCATCTATTTGCACCTTCGCCATTAAGAGGGTATGTTCACTGTTATCAGAAATCACTCCACAGACTGCGGACCCAGCTTCCGGCAGGGCAGGCGGAGGGGCAGGTTCCGGGTCGAGAGCCAGTCCGGGGCCTCACTGCGGTGACGGTCGGCGCTCGCCTTCTGCCGCCTCACGGCCCGTTGCAGGTGCACATGGGCGGCGTCCAGGTCTCCTCTGAGCGCTTAAACCATTCGTCCACCGCAGGAGCTTCGATCTGGCTCTGATGCCACGGTGCCAGAACCGGCTGATACCCCAGTACGCACTGGAAAGGAGAGAGGTTAGTGGAGGAGTGGCGGAGTGAGTTTTGGGCCATCTCTGCCCAGGGATGAACGCCGCCCACTCCCCCGGCTGTYCCTGGCAATAGGACCGCAGAAACCTACCCACATCCTGATTCCCTCTCTCCACCTGTCCGTTACTCTCGGGGTGAAAACCTGAGGTGAGGCTGACCGAGACCCCCAGACGTTCCATGAACACTCTCCAGACCCTGGACGTGAACTGGGGACCCCGATCAGAGACTATATCCTCAGGCACCCAGTAGTGCCGGAAGACGTGAGTGAAGTCTGTAGGGCCGTAGGGAGACCGGGCAAAGGGAGGAGACGGCAGGACTTAGAACACCGATCCACAACGACCAGGATCGTGGTGTTGCCCTGTGATGGAGGAAGATCTGTCAGGAAGTCCACCGACAGGTGCGACCACGGCCGTTGTGGAACAGGTAGGGGTTGTAACTTCCCTCTGGGCAGGTGCCTGGGAGCCTTGCACTGGGCGCACACCGAGCAGGAGGAAACAGAAACCCTCACATCCTTGGCCAAGGTGGACCACCAGTACTTCACACTAAGGCAACACACCGTCCGACCGATGCCAGGGTGACCAGAGGAGGGTGACGTGTGGGCCCAATAGATCAAACGGTCGTGGACAGCAGACGGAACGTACAGGCGCCCAGCTGGACACTGGGGGGGAGTGGGCTCTGTGCGTAACGCCCGCACGATRTCCGCGGCCAGCTCCTACACCACCGGTGCCACCAGGCAAGAGGCTGGAAGTATGATCCATGGACCGCTCCTCTGTGTCATACATCCGGGACAGTGCGTCTGCCTTAGCGTTCTGGGAACCTGGTCTGTAGGATAGAGTGAAAACGTGTAAAAAACATGGCCCACCTTGCCTGGCGAGGGTTCAGTCTCCTCGCCGCCYGGATATACTCCAGATTGCGGTGGTCAGTCCAGATGAGAAAAGGGTGTTTAGCCCCCTCAAGCCAATTAGCCCCCTCAAGCCAACGCCTTTAGTGCCTTGACAAAAGCCAACAGCTCTCGGTCCCCCACATCATAGTTTCGCTTTGGTGGTGTGCCCGAGCGCTGAGAGAGCATGGCTCCTATCCCAGCCTCGGACTCGTCCACCTCCACTATGAACGCCAAAGAGGGATCCGGATGAGCCACCACGGGAGCCGAGGTAAACAGAGCCTTCAGGTGACCAAAAGCCCTGTCCGTCTCAGCCGACCACTGCAGCCGCACCGGTCCCCCCTTCAGCAGTGAGGTAATGGGAGCTGCTACCTGACCAAAACCCCGGATAAACCTCCGGTAGTAGTTGGCAAACGCTAGAAACAGCTGCACTTCCTTTACCGTGGTGGGAGTCGGCCAATTACGCACTGCTGAAATGCGGTCACTCTCCATCTCCACCCCTGAAGTGGAAATGCGGGTAACCTAGGAAGGAGACGGACTGTTGGAAGAACATACATTTCTCAGCATTGACGTACAGGTCATGCTCCAACAGTCGACCAAGCACCCTGCACACCAAGGATACATGCTCGGCGCGTGTAGTGGAGTATATCAGAATATCGTCGATATACACCACTACACCCTGCCCGTGCAGGTCCCGGAAAATCTTGTCAACAAAGGCTTGGAAGACTGATGGAGCATTCATCAACCCGTACGGCATGACGAGGTACTCATAGTGCCCTAAGGTGGTACTAAATGCCGTCYACCACTCGTCCCCCTCCTGGATACGCACCAGGTTGTAAGCACTCCTGAAATCCAATTTTGTGAAGAASCGCGCCCCATGCATTGACTCGATCGCACTGGCGATGAGAGGCAGCGGGTAGCTATACCTCACTGTGATCTGATTGATCCCTCGATAGTCAATACACGGGCGCAGACCTCCATCCTTCTTCTTCACAAAAAAGAAACTCGAGGAGGCAGGTGAAGTGGAGGGCTGAATGTATCCCTGCCCCAGGGATTCGGAGACATATGTTTCCATAGCCGCCATCTCCTCCTGTGACAGGTGATACACGTGACTCCTGGGAAGTGCTGYGTCTACCAGGAGATTTATYGCACAATCCCCCCGTCAATGAGGTGGTAATTTAGTCGCCCTCTTCTTACAGAAGGCGAGAGCCAAATCGGCATATTCTGAGGGGRTGCGCACGGTGGAGACCTGGTCTGGACTTTCCACCGTAGTCGCACCGATGGAAACCCTCACACACACCTCCCTGAGCACTCTCGTGACCACCCCTGGAGAGCCCTCTATTGCCACGAAATAGTGGCGTTATGACAGGCCAACCAGGGTAGGCCCAGCACCACGGGAAACACAGGAGAATCAATAAGGAAAATACTGATTCTCTCCTTGTGACCCTCCTGCATAACCATGTCAAGTGGAGCGGTGGCCTCCCTAATCAACCCYGACCTTAATGGTCGACTATCTAGGGCGTGCACAGGGAAGGGCATATTCACAGGAACAATGGGAATCCCTAAACTATAAGCAAATGAACGGTCAATAAAATTCCCAGCTGCGCCTGAATCTACTAGCGCCTTATGCTGGGAATGCGGGGAAAACTCAGGAAATGAAATAAACACATACATGTAAGCAACAGGGGGCTCTGGGTGAGCCTGGTGCCGACTCACCTGGGGTGACACGATAGTGCCCTGCCTGCGGTCTCGACTCCCTGAGGAACCCCCCCAGCACCGACCAGCAGTGTGCCCTCTGCGGCCACAGATGGTGCAGGGAATGGCACCTCCTYTGATCTCCATGGGCGTCTGAGCGGAGGTGCTGGGGGATGGAACTGACAGGTCCCGATCCGGACGTCCGCGGGCAGTCAGCAGGTTGTCCAGCCGGATGGACATGTTCACCAGCTGGTCCAATGTGAGGGTGGTGTCTCGGTAGGCCAACACCCAGCGGATGTCCTCGCACCCAGCGGAYGTCCTGCACCTGTAGTGATCGATCAGGGCCCTGTCGTTCCAGCTGGTGGTCAGGGTCCGGAAACCAAGGTGAAATCCTGCGCGCTCCTCGTCCCCTGCCTCAGGTGGAACAGACGTTCACCCGCCGCTCGAACCCTCAGGAGGGTGGTCGAACACTGCCCGAAAGCGGCAGGTGAACTCTGCATAATGGTCCAACGCCGCRTCTCCCTCACTCCATATGGCGTTGGCCCACTCCAGGGCTTTGCCTGAGAGGCAGGAGACGAGGGCGGACACACTCTCACGCCCCGAAGGAGCCGGGTGGATGGTCACCAGGTAGAGCTCYAGCTGTAGTAGAAACCGCTGGCATCCGGCAGCCGTCCCATCATACTCGCTCGGGAGCCGAGTCGAAACCCGCTGGGACCAGGTCGAAGAGGAGTGGACAGTGGGACCTGTTGTAGTGGGGCTGGTGGAGGCGCTGGAAAACCTCCTCCTCTCTCCCAACGATCCATCGTCTGCAGCACGCGATCCATGGCTGTGCCCAGACGTTGTAAGATGGTCGCGTGCTGCAGGAACGCGCTCCTCCACTGGAATTGGGAGGGCGTCTGCTCCTGCTGACTCCATAAGAGGTGAGTGATTCTGTAAAGGTCTATGTGTAGCTGGTGCAAGGGAGTCAGGCGCAGGACAGCAGAGATGAGTAAATAAAAGTCATCAAAATACAAGATAAATCCAAGCCCACAATACGGACCACAATACAACAAACAATCACTCAAGACCAAACATGGGGAACAGAGGGTTAAATAAAACAACAGGTAATTTGGTGAGTGAAACCAGGTGTGTAAGACATAGACAAAACAAATGGAAAATGAAAAGTGGATCGCCGCCCGAACAAGGAGAGGGACCAACTTTGGCGGAAGTCGTGACAGTAATTCGTCACTCCAGAGAACGCGTTTCCACTGCTCCAGAGTCCAATGGCGGCGAGCTTTACAACAYTCCAGCCGTCACTTGGCATTGCGCATGGTGATCTTAGGCTTGTGTGCAGCTGCTCGGCCATGGAAACCCATTTCATGAAGCTCCCGACAAACAGTTATTGTGCTGATGTTGCTTCCAGAGGCAGTTTGGACCTCGGTAGTGAGTGTTGCAACCTGAGTACAGACGACACCAACACTCGGTCCCGAGTGGTCCCGTCCTCACGGTCCCGTCCTGTGAGCTTGGGTGGCCTACCACTTCGCAACTGAGCCGTTGTTGTTCCTAGATGTTTCCACTTCACAATAACAGCACTTACAGTTAACCGGGGCAGCTCTAGCAGGGCAGAAATTTGATGAACTGACTTGTTGGAAAGGTGGTATCCTATCACGATGTCACATTGAAAGTCACTGAGCTCTTAATTAAGGCCATTCTACTGCCAATGTTTGTCAATGGAGATTTCATGGCTGTGTGCTCGATTTTATACACCTGTCAACAGTGGCGGATATAGATGGTCAGCCGCCCAGGGCAGCATCTTGCCGGGGGTGCGGCACTGGGCKCCCGCAAAAAAACATTTGGAATGGTGACATTTGCAAGATCGGTTTTCTATTGCTCATTTGCACGTCACGTCAATGATATCATGTCACCGTGTGGGACTGTGGATCAATTAACCTTGTCGGAGTGGGCGCCCTGATTCTAGTTTGTGAGCTAGGTAGGCTACTACCTGGGAAGGTCTTCCACTCAGAAGTACGAGATGGGGAGGGGAGCGGGGATAGGTTGACTTCAGGTCTCCCCACTGGAAACCCGAGGTAGGAGGAGAAGGGGCAATCTATCAAATAGCACACCTCTGACTTTGTGCAGTACTAATGCAATTAGTAAAATCTGTCACACTATGAAATGCTACCAAATAAACCACAATTCATTCACAATACTGTGAATATATAGTTTCACAGACATATTGTTGCATTTTTTTCTACTTTGTGYGAAAATAATAACATAAAACCAGTCTGCACACCACCAAGGTGAATTGTTTAAGTCTTGACTCTTGGTTGACAGTGTTGGGGGMTGGGTGATGTAATGTATTGATGCTCGAGTGCCAAATCAACACAAATTTGTGTCTATTTGTCTTKGTTACTTCTTTTTGATATCTTATTTTGTATATCTTTATAGATTTATGTAGTTTTAAATGTTATGATTATTTATTTCTGAATAAAAATGACAGTTAGTGAAGGACGGTGCTTTTTTTTGTTGGTGGGGGGAGCTGAATGGGGGGTTCGCCCAGAGAGCCATACAAGCTAGAACTGCMACTGCCTGTCAGCAATGGTTGTGGCTGTAATAGCCAAATCCACTAATTTCAAGGGTTGTCCACATACAGTTGAAGTCGGAAGTTTACATACACTTTAGCCAAATACATTTAAACTCAGTTTTTCACAATTCCTGACATTTAATCCTAGTAAAAATGCCCTGTCTTAGGTCAGTTAGGATCACCACTTTATTTTACGAATGTGAAATGTCAGAATAACAGTTAGAGAGAAGGATATATTTCAGCTTTTATTTATTTCACACAATTGGAACCTCCAAGTTCGGGGCTCAACGCAGAAGGTTTCTACATTTAGCAACCCAATATTTTCGTAGTGTGATAGCATTAGTCCCTTACAATGTTTAACTCCGGGGGTAGCTTTCTCCAAAGCCTCTCTTCCTCACGTCATCTAAGTCTGGTGGTGCTCTGTCACATTTTTGCACTATTGCCTTCCCCTGCTCCTGAATGGATAGAAGTCAGCGATCTCAGACAGCCTGGCGTGATTAACTGGAATCAGGTTTCTTTTCAAGTGGTCCTCCTGTCGCCTCCTTGCTCGCATCCATGCCATATGGTCAGTTTGTGCGCTCCCATAGATAGATCTGTCGATATGTTACTCTATTTGGTATTCAGATGTCAAGGGCTTTCGTGATAAGCCACTCCAAAATGACCTCGTTGACTTTGTTGTCCTTAAGATTCTGCTCCATTTTGCCAACTTGTGAGTATGCTTGGGGTCCATTTGGAAGACCCATTTGCGACCCAAGCTTCAACTTCCTGACTGATGCTCTGAGATGTTGCTTCAATATGTCCAATAATTTTCTTTCCTCATGATGCCATCAATTTTTGTGAAGTCGCACTAGTCCCTCCTGCCAACAAAGCATCCCCACAAAATGAGGCGTGCCACCCCCGTGCTTCACGGTCTAGGGATGGTGTTCTTCGGCTTGCAAGCCTCCTCCTTTTTCCTCAAACATAACAATAGGTCATTATGGCCAAACAGTTCTATTTTTTGTTTCATCAGACCAGAGGACATTTCTCCAAAAAGTACATCTTTGTCCCATGTGCAGTTGCAAACCGTAGTCTGGCTTTAATGGCAGTTTTGGAGCAGTGGCTTCTTCCTTGCTGACGGCCTTTCAGGTTATGTCGATAAGGGACTCGTCTTTACTGTGGATATAGATACTTTTGTACCTGTTTTCCCACTTCCAGCTCTTCACAAGGTCCTTTGCTGTTGTTCTCTGGGATTGATTTGCACTTTTCGCCAAAAGTAGGCGTTATTTCATCATCTAGGAGACAGAACGCGTCTCCTCTTCTGAGCTGGTTATGACGGCTGCGTGGCCTCATGGGTTTATACTTGCGTACTATTGTTTGTACAGATGAATGTGGTACCTTCCGATGTTGGAAATTGCTCCCAAGGATGAACCAGACTTGTGGGAGGACTACAATTGGTTGGAGTGGTTGAAAAACGAGTCTTTAATGACTCCAAACTAAGTGTATGTACATTTCCGACTTCAACTGTACATCTGTATTATATAGTGTTTTAAGCCTAGGGTAAGGCTTCCTATGTTGGCTCCTGTCATGATGACATTTATAATGCATGCGTTGCCTGAATCATGTGCACGCTATATGGCTTGCTTACAACTATTTGTTTGTCCTTCTCATGCACTGGCCCTAATTGTGATTAGCGTTGTTTACCTGTATTCACATTTGTATTTTGACAGGTTTTATGATCCTGGACAGCGATTTGGCTAGACATAGCCTAAGTAATTGAGATAGGCAGTGTTTGCACTGGGTTTGCTATTGTTTTGGAGAGCTTGTTCACACTGGAGCTCTGTCAGAGTGACCATCGAGTTCTTGGTGCACTCCCTGACCAAGGCCTCTCTCCCCGATTGCTCAGAGTTTGTGCAGGTGTCCAGCTCTAGGAAGAGTCTTGGTATTTCCAAACTTCTTCCATTTAAGAATGATGGGGCCACTGTGTGCTCTTGGGGACCTTCAATGCTGCAGACACATTTTTTGGTACCTTCCCTCCACAGATCTGTGCCTCGCACAATCCTGTCTCGGCGCTCTCAGACAATTCCTTCGACCTTCTCTTGGTTTTTGCTCTGACATGCCACTATCAACTTTGGACCTATATATGACAGGTGTGTGCCTTTCCAAACATGTCCAATCAATTGCATTTACCAAAGGTGGACTTCAATCAAGTAGAAACATATCATGGATGATCAATGGAAACAGGATGCACCTGAGCTAATTTCGAGTCTCATAGCAAAGGGTCTGAAAACTTATGTACAGTTGAAGTCGGAAGTTTACATACACTTAGGTTGAGTCATTAAAACTAGTTTTTTTTGTTCTCTTGTTAACAAACTATAAGTTTGTGGCAAGTCGGTCTTTCTTGTCTACACTACTTTGGTGCATGACACAAGTAATTTTTCCAAAAATTGTTACAGACAGATTATTTCACACTTATATTCACTGTATCACAATTCCAGTGGGTCAGAAGTTTACATACACTAAGTTGACTGTGCCTTTAAAGATCTTGGAAAATTCATGAAAATTATGTCATGGCTTTAGAAGTTCTGATAGGCTAATTGACATAATATAGTCAATTGGAGTGTACCTGTGGATGTATTTCAGGCTACCTTCAAACTCAGTGCTCTTTGCTTGACATCATGGGAACATCAAAAGAAATCAGCCAAGACCTCAGAAAAAAATGTAGACCTCCACAAGTCTGGTTCATCCTTGGGAGCAATTTTCAAACACCTGAAGGTACAACGTTCATCTGTACAATAAATAGTACGCAGTATAAAACACCATGGGCCACCCGTCCTTACGCTCAGCGCAGATGCACGCTGTCTCAAATAATACCGACTTTGGTGCAAAAGTCATCAAATCGCCAGCACAATTACAACCATAAAGGAACTGCCGCTCCAAGATCTGAGAACATCGCGACAAAGTATCGTCACAAGGTAGAACCGTCGTTTGTCTCGTCTAGAGATGACGTTACTTTCTCTGGTGCGAAAAGTGGGCAAAAACTTCACTCCTCCCAGAACAAGATCACAGAGCACACACCACACTACGACCCGACACAAACAGAGTCAGAACTCTTTTGACCTCAGCTTACTACATTCCCAAACCACTCTGGTGCTCCTCATCATCGTCTCGTCGTTTTCTCGAGTACTCTCGTTCGTTCAGCGGTCGTTGGTGACGAATGCTGGCGGAGGAAAACAGGTAACATACTCTTAGCTCCAATCGCATATACTCTATATCACCAAGTTAGCTACCTCAGAGTCTTCTGCTCCTTATATCTGTTCGAGTCCTGATTCCCCGTCTCTCTGTCTCTGTTTTTCTCTTACATTTGTATACATATGCTTTCTTCCTCTTCTCCTTTTCCACTAAACACCTCTCTGTGCTCTTTTTTCTCATACCCATCATACTTCATGTTCTTTTCTTTGCTTTCCCACATTTTCCTCAGTCTCTTCTCCGCTGACTCTCGTCCAGTCATCTCTCTTTGTGTGCCTCCTTCTCGTCTGTTCCTCTCATCATCTGATCTACTCTCGGTCTTCTCCTCTCTCTTTCTTGTCTCTCTGGGTCTCTCTGTCTCTGTCATCTGCTCCATACATGTTCGCGTCTCATCTCCATCTCTCTTCACTCTCCTCCTCTCTCTCTCGCTCCTCGTTCTTCTCTTATCCGTCGTCTGGTCTCTGTTCATGATCACATGTCTCTGTGTCTCTACAGCAAACACACAACACCTCTCTGTCCTTTCTCTCATATCCTCTTTCTCATTTTCTTTCTACTTCGTCTGTCTCTTAATATTCTTTCTCTCCCTTCTCTCTGTCTCTTTCTTTCTTTCTCTCCTCCACTAACGCATACAAGAGATCACACATAACACAGCGAGCACACAACTTACTTAAGGACACACACCGCAACACCACAACAACAAAGTAAACAGATAACACAATCCACACCACATAACAAACATTCAAACAAACAATAGGAGGATTAAACGATTTGGGAGTTTTAGGAAAAGATTTTGCGAGCGGATGATGCCCACCTGAAAAGGCTGCTCACAAGGAAGAAGCCACTGCTTCCACAAAGACTCGCATACATTAACATTCAGCAAACCAGAACTCTACGTTTCCGTATTACTAATACAAGCTACACTTACGTGGCGAGAACTTAATTCAAAGATCATATTCATTTCTATTTTCGGCAGAAATGTCCTCTTGCGCTTTCTGAATGATAGAGACCACAAAAAACTTAGGATAGGGCTGTGGTTCGAGCCAATAAAATGATCATCATTATGTTTGGAGGAAAAAGGGGGAGGCTTGCAAGTCGAAGAACAACATCCCAACCGTGAAGCACGGAGGTAGCAGCATCATGTTGTGGGGGTGCTTTGCTGCAGGAGGGACTGATGCACTTCACAAAATAGATGGCATCATGAGGTAGGAAAATTATGTGGATATATTGAAGCAACATCTCAAGACATCAGTCAGGAAGTTAAAGCATGGTCGCAAATGGGTCTTCCAAATGGACAATGACCCCAAGCATACTTCCAAAGTTGTGGCAAAATGGCTTAAGGACAACAAAGTCAAGGTATTGGAGTGGCCATCACAAATCCCTGACCTCAATCTTATAGAAAATTAGTGAGCAGAACTGAAAAGGCGTGTGCAAGCAAGGAGGCCTACAAACCTGACTCAGTTACACCAGCTCTGTCAGGAGGAATGGGCCAAAATTCACCTAACTTATTGTGGGAAGCTTGTGGAAGGCTACCCGAAACATTTAACCCAAGTTAAACAATTTAAAGGCAATGCTACCAAATACTAATTGAGTGTATGTAAACTTCCGACCCACTGGGAATGTGATGAAAGAAATAAAAGCTGAAATAAATCATTCTCTCTAACTATTATTCTGACATTTCACATTCTTAAAATAAAGTGGTGATCCTAACTGACCTAAAACAGGGAATTTTTACTGCGATTAAATGTCAGGAATTGTGAAAAACTGAGTTTAAATGTATTTGGCTAAAGTGAATGTAAACTTCCGACTTCAACTGTAAAAAAGGTATTTCATAGATTTTTTTTATTGTATTTGCCAAAAATCTCTTTTGTCATTATGGGGTATTGTGTGTAGATGAGGACATTTTTTTATTTAATCASTTTTAGTATACGGATGTAACGTAACAAAATGTGGAAAAAGTCAAAGGGTTTTGAAACACTTTCTGAATGCACTGTATACTGTACAATGGTAGCTGAATTAGTTGAAATGTGTCCAAAGCACTTTGAATTGTTTTGATAATACAAAAAGTAATCCGACGTAACATAAATGCAGTTCATTTYATAACGTATCATAACTAGTTCAAGATTTGTCAAAGGGTTGCTTTGTTTCCACATTCATGAATTAACATATTGTTTATTTTAGTAATGCTGTTGATCTCTGTTTGTCTGTCTGTCAGTAGCTCTTGGCTCGACTGCAAATGCACTGAAAGACTCAAAACACCACCACTGTGTAGTAAAACCATGAAAAGTAGTTTATTTGGCTCATCTAGCGACTTCTTGTGGCGAGCCGGGCGCCTGCAGGCTGACTTCAGTTGTGCGGTGTATCATCCGACACTTTAGTGCAGCTGGCTTCGGGGTTAAGAACTGTGGTTTGGCAGGTCATGTTCTGGAGGACGCATGACTTGACCTTCGCCTCTCCCGAGCSCGTTGGGGAGTTGCAACGATGAGACAAGATTGCAATTGGATATCACGAAAAAGGGGGTAAAATACAAAAAAATATATRTAAATAAAATAAATCGATCCACCGTTTCCTAAAATTCTAATAGTTCGCCTAATTTCAATTTGTAACAAAATKAGTAATTCTCCTAAACKGCTGTGAAATATATTTCCACAACCAAAAATATTGTATTTTCAGTAAAGGATGCAAAAACAAAATGTAATAACAGGAAGCGTAGAAATAGCACACAGAGAACAGATCTAACTCTTCTTAGACTTGCATTCAATGAGAATGACAGATCTATGACGAACTTTCTATGTGAATTTGGTCAGGTCACCCAAAAAGTAAAATCCACTTATCTCAAGTCTGAATAGGGCCTACGGAGAATGTTCTTTGGTGAAATTCCACCTTTATTTTTTCATACCTTCATATCAGAAGACAAATGTTTAGATTAAAGGCAAAATGTGAACATCAAACATTGTGCTCCTGTACTGTTCAGAATTCCCCCAGTTTGAGACATGGAGGTGGAGAGGCCATTTGTGGCAGTTATGCTCTCTAGCAAACTATGGTCAAATATAAAAACAGGCAAGGTTGTGGGAGCATCCCCTGTATTCAGGTCCTTCACGAACTCAGACAGGTGAGAGCACGCCAAACACTCAGATGAAATTCTCCAAAACAATCCAAGAAAGTATGCGTCAATGAAAACATGAGTACAAAATGTTATCACACGGAAAAAGGAAACCGAAAAATAATTTACTCGATAAGAATAAATGTTTTGTGTAGCATTTTGGCCGCTAATGCTAATAGTCCAAGTAAATCAGCCATTTTGATTAATTGATCAGTTTTCTTGATGCTACATTTAATGTAGTTAATTGACAYGTCATTGTTTGCACTATTCGTGCACTTTTATGCAAATTAAGGCCTGTTTTTGAGTTAATACTGCTGGCTTCTTTGCCTACTAGTTTTGAGTTTTATCTACTGGTTGATGTATACACAACATATTATATGCTACACTAAATAGACTGYCATTTTAGCCTGCTCTAGCCTACCACACCACATGCTATTGGCATAGCATAATCACGTATTTATCCTTTCTTTCATATTGATATTGATATGTTTAATAATTGTATTCATATAGCAATTTATTATTATTATATAATTTGATAACGTACAGTAATTATGCATTTATTTACTATCATTATTGCTTGTTATTATTTGCTATTCCTTTGTCTCCTTGTAGAAAAACATACAAACATACATACTACATTATACACAGGCTGGCCAATCCTAACCAAAACCAATCAACTGTCAATCATATCATTTAACTCAACTGTACTGTGATTCAATTCATCTGAGCAACCTTCCATACCATGTACCATCATCTGAATATAGACTCAGGTCAGTACATTCGCATAATGGATGACTGGTGGATCGCATTGAGCCCTGGGCTGAAGTTTTGTATGAGTGCTATGTCTAACATTAGCAGTCATTGCCTGTATTTCTTTCCATAAATGTGAAATATAACGCCACATTTCTGTTGATTATGAAGAACAATATGATAAATACCTTACAGATCTTTGAACTGTCTTTATCAATACAAAAATGTGACATATCTGTTAATGTTTTGTCATTTAATAATTTTCAAATAAAAGATAAAGCACTTGAAGCTTCAATCATGTCTTGAAAAAGTAATTTTGTACTCAATTATTATTCTGGACAATCGTATTACTTATTTTCACATAACTATTTGTCCTTTGAGCACAGTTGGTCTCCCGAGTGGCGCAGCATTCTAAGGCATTGCATCTCAGTGCAAGAGGCGACACTACAGTCCCTGGTTTGAATTAAGGCGGAATCACATCTGGTCATGATTAGGAGTCCCATAGGGCGGCGCACAATTGGCCCAGCGTCGTCTGSGTTTGGCCAGGGTAGGCCATCATTGTAAAAAAGTATTTGTTCTTATCTTGCCTAGACTTGCCCAGTTAAATAAAGGTTAAAAAGAATAGTAKTGTATATTTGCCCTTTTGGAATTTCCGATGAGGAGTTAATCAACCATTTATAAGCAGGACATATACAATAAGAGGATGGACTCCCATTTACAGTATTTGGAAACTCCAGAAGAAGGGATCTAATTCTGCACTAGACAGGATTCAAAACACCATCAAAGCATTTAGGAACTTTTGAGAGAGGGAACAACACCAAAAGAGAAGGGATCAAATTCTGCTCAACACAGGACTCGAAACACTGTAATAGTGTTTTCAACCTTTTCTGGRTTAGTGCTCCCAGTTTCTGGTAAGGTGGTGCACAACTCTTGTGGTGTTACAACRAACCATGTCATGTTTCAGAACACCTCAGGATGAATGTTTCAGTAGACTTTAAATCTGTCCCAATACCCTCACAACCATGTGTTTCAACTCTCCAGCAAAGTTAAGGTTTCGTCTCCTTTAAGGTTGGTGGCAGCTCAGTTGCCACTAGTTTTAGTGTTACAAAGCAATTCGGTTTAACATTGTGGAGGTTGCAGAGTAGAGATCATTTTTGGTATATTAGAAAACATTAAAAAGTAAACATCCAGAAGATGTATTGGGACCTATGGTTGGAAATATGTTGTCCGGTTAGATTGATTTGTAACAAGTGCACATGCATTTAATGGTAGATTAAAGGGTCAATCTCTGATTGCTACATCCATTTTTGGACTTTTAAATTCATGATATATAGACATTGATAATTKATTCATTTTGAAATCAACAAAGATTTTAAATCTGTATTTTAATGGCAAATAAAAATAAAATAACAGAACAATTTAATTAGATTGCCAACATGACAGAGAAGCCTTAAAAATGTGACACTACAGTCTCAATCATATTCTGGTCTTTTCTATATTGTAGTAAATACAGAGATTTTCATAAAGATGTTTCTATTTACAATGAAAAAAATCAGTCTACTGTACATTGAGGCCACATACATGATACACATGCTAAAATAATTAAACCGTTTAAAAAGATAACCCATGATATCAGGCACTGCATACCCCTAACTCTGCATATAAAAAAATACGAAGTTGAGGTCATGGTGGGGCCAATCAGACAATTCCCTCATGGCATTTAGTCACAATATGGATTCTCCTGGCTCTTCTACGACTGCTCTTTACTGTGGACAGTCAGATGATTCTTTATGATGTCATTCACTGGAAAACAAGATAGGGTGGGATAATGTTTAGGACAGTTTAACATAAAGGTCTATTGTAATAGTAAATCACATTGACACTGTCGYGCCACAGGGTGTCATATCACTGCTTTTCTCCAAGCATCCACAGGCAGAGACAGAGCCGCCAGAAAACGTGTGGCTAGACAGCATTTACCCCAGTACTTTTCAAAGCATCAGCTTTTTTGACGTTTATCAGTCCACGTCATAGAAACACATTGGAAAACGATTTGCAACAGAAAAGAAAAAGCAGGTGTTTATTGCACAAGTTCAAATAGTAACTCCCCCAACTTCAGGCCGCTTGCTTCCGTTTTTTCTAGTGAATACAACCCTGTCCCTGGGATTTCACACAGTAACCCCCACGCTCGCTGCGACAGGTGGATTCACTTGTCAGTCACAGTGGTCTCAGTGCTACAGCATACAGAGACTCATCACCCACACCTCTCAACAACTATGTTTGGTTGCACCTAGTTTTTTGACTATGCACTTGGTTTCTTTCTTCACTCACACTCCTCTCCTGCCTGCCTGGTTGTCTGCCTCATGAGAGAGCTAACACACATTTTCATATCAAACAATGTATATGTTAATAAAAGCTGTTTAGTCATCCTCTAAAACTTGCTACAATAATCTAATCTATAGCTAGCTAACAAAATTACTAATGTTATCTTTAGTAGCCTAGCTAGATAGATAGCTAGCTAACATACGCTAGCTAGGTTGATACAATCATGCAGCCAGCAGGTAACGTTAATAATTTAGACTCATTAAATAAATGTGTTTGGCACAGGATAAAGGGGATGAAACGATCTGCTGCTGCTACCGAAGGCCAAGGGATACTGAAGTTCCTGAAAAGGTTAGTCAGACAGTTTTTTTGGTTCACGAACGATGGCATATTATTTTATTTCTACTGCTGGTGGTTATTCACAAATATATATTCACAAATATTCACAAAATTTTACTGTCTTAAAAGTAAAAAAAACATACAAATTCCACCACAGACAATATGAACACGTGTCTAACCATAACAGATGGATGGCTAATGCAGAAAGAGAAGATTTATGGATTCTAGCTCAACAATAACTTTCACAAATACAGAGAAAGGCAGCCATCATGGMGTCAGTCTTTTTGACTAGCTAGTGAATAATGACACCTACTGATATGAACTGGTAATGTAGGTTTGGTTAGAATAGAGTGCGATAGAGTGACATTCAATAAATAAATATTTTCAATGAAAATGTTGAAAGTAGTTGATTCAATGATTGAATATATGGGTTTTTAGAGGCAATCAGTTCCTACAGTGAGCGCCAGGGAACCAACCTCTGGTGGGCCAGATGGAGACCAGGACAACAAAACAAGGTTAGTRATTTTATGACTTACTCATAAAACAAACTTTGTTACAAAGTCTGTGTATAGTGTTAAATGTAACCCTTCCTTACATACAGTTTACAGAATGAATAATAGCAAAATAACACTAATCAGATGAACAAATAGGTTTTATGACAAAAAATGTAATGACTTTTCTACATTGAAACCTGTCTGACTTTTTTTATTTTTCAACATCCAGTGCTTAACATTGTGTGTGTGTGTATAGAGTGAAATAAATATTTAAATACATTGTAACCATTATTTGCATAACGCTCAGCCCTGTTGTCCATTRAAGTTGTCTCTGGCTCTTTTGATACCAGATTCAGAAGAATGAATAATAACAAGGTTTGTGGTAGCTTGAAAGAGTTTGAGCCACCTTTGGCCAGGAGTGTTTCTAATTAACATGACCTGACAAGAAAAAACCCTGCTTCCATTCAGCCACAAGAGCATTAGTGAGGTTGGGCACTAATGTTGGGTGATTAGGCCTGGTTCCCAGTCAGCGTTCCAATTCATCCCAAAGGTGGGCAGGCCAGTCAAGTTCTTCCACACCGATGTCGACAAACCATTTCTGTATGGACCTCGCCTTGTGCATGGAGGCATTGTCATGCTGAAACAGGAAGGGACCTTCCCCAAACTCTTGCCACAAAGTTTGAAGCACAGAATTGTCTAGAATGTCATTGTATTGCGTTGGCTGTTGCGTTACAGCCTTATTCTAAAATATATTTTCTTCCGTTATCAATCTACACACAATACCCCATAATGACAAAGCAAAAACAGGTTGCAATTTTTTCAAATGTATAAAAAAACAACAGATATCATATTTACATAAGTATTCAGACCCTTTGCTCAGTACCTTGTTGAAGCACCTTTGGCAATGATTACAGCCTCAAATCTTCTTGGGTATGACACTACAAGTTTGGCACACCTGTTTTTGGGGAGTTTCTCCCATTCTTCTTCGCAAATCCTCTAAAGCTCTGTCAGGTTGGATGGGGAGCGTCGCTGCACAGCTATTTTCAGGTCTCTCCAGAGATGTTAGATCGGGTTCAAGTCCGGGTTCTGGCTGAGCCACTCAGTCTTTCAGAGACTTGTACCGAAGCCACTCCTGCGTTGTCTTGGCTGTGTGCTTAGGGTCGTTGTCCTGTTGAAAGGTGAACCTTTGCCCCAGTCTGAGTTCCTGAGCACTCTGGAGCAGGTTTTCATAGAGGATTTCTGTGTACTTTGCTCCGTTCATCTTTCCCTCGATCCTGACTAGTCGCTCAGTCCCTGCCGCTGAACATCCCCATAGCCTGATGCTGCCACCACTATGCTTCACCGTAGGGGCGGTGCCAGGTTTCCTTCAGATGTGACGCTTGGCATTCAGGCCAAAGAGTTAAATTTTGGTTTCATCAAACCAGAGAATCTTGTTTCTCATGGTCTGAGAGTCCTTTAGGTGGCTTTTTGTAAACTCCAAGCAGGCTGTCATGTGCCTTTTACTGAGGAGTGGCTTCCGTCTGGCCACTCTTCCATAAAGGCCTGATTGGTGGAGTGCTGCAGAGCTGGTTGTCATTCTAGACAGGTGCATGTTTTTCCAAATCATGTCCAATCAATTGAATTTATCATAGATGGACTCCAATCAAGGATGATCAATGGAAACAGGATGCATCTGAGCTCAATTTCGAGTCTCWTAACAAAGGGTCTGTAAACTTATGTAAATAGGGTATTTCTGTTTTGAATTTTTAATACATTTGTTTTCATTTTGGGAAATTGTGTGTATATTGAGAAWWWWTTWTTWAAACCATTTTAGAATAMGGCTTTAACGTAACAAAATGTTGAAAAAGTCAAGGGGTCTGAATACTTTTCGAATGCACTTCATGTAGTATATCTGAAGAATACGTAGAATAGTATATGTACAGCAATCGTTGAATAGGATGTCCTTGACTAGAATACAGTATCCATATGAAATGGGTAAAACAGCATGTAAACATTATTAAAGTGACCAGTGTYCCATGACAATGTACATAGAGCAGCAGCCCCTAAGGTGCAGGGTTAAGTAACCGGGTGGTAGCTGGTTAGTGATGACAGGGTACTGGGTGGAGGTCTGCTAGTGAGGGCTATTTAAGTCTGATGGCCTTGAGATAGTTGCCTCCTGGATGATAATGTGGTGAACATGCCATTGCTTGGGTGGCTGAGGTCCTTAATGATCTTCTTAGCCTTCCTGTGACACCCACTGGGTGTTGTATATGTCCTGGAGGGCAGGCAGAGTGCCCCTGGTGATGCTTTGGGCAGACCGCACCACTCTCTGGAGAGCTGTGCAGTTGCCGTACCAGGCGGTGATACAGTCTGGCAGGATGCTCTCAATGAGGCATCTGTAAAAGTTTTAGAGGGTCTTAGGGGCCAAGCCGAATTTCTTCAGACTCCTGAGGTTGTGGAGAAGCTGTTGCGCCTTTCTTCACCACACTATCTGTGTGGGTGGACCATTTCAGATTGTCACTGATGTGTACGCCGAGGAACTTAAAGCTTTTCACCTTCTCCACTGCGGCCCCGTTGATGTGGRKGGGGGSGGGGGGGGGGGGGGTTGTGCTCCCTCAGCTGTCTGCTGATATTCAGCTCCTTAATTTTGTTGACTTTGAGGGAGAGGTTATTTTCCTGGCACCACTGCCAAGGCCCTCACCTCCTCCCTGTAGGGTAGGCTGTCTTGTTGTTATTGGTGATCAGGCCTACCACTGTTGTGTCATCTGCAAACTTGATGAATGAGTTGGAGGCATGCGTGACCACACAGTCATGGGTGAACTGGGAATACAGAGGGGTTGAGTACACATCCTTATGGGCCCCTGTTTGAGCATCAGCTTAGTGGAGGGGTTGTTGCCTACCTTCACCACCTTGGGGGCAGCCCATCAGGAAGTCCAGGACCCAGTTGCACAGGGCGGGGTTCAGACCCAGGACCCCAAGCTTAATGATGAGCTTGGAGGGTACTATGGTGTTGAATGTTGATCTGTAGTCAATAAACAGCATTCTTACACAGGTATTCCTCTTGTCCAGATGGGATAGGGAGAGATTGAATATGTCTGTAAACACTCCAGCCAGCTGGTCTGCGCATGCTCTGAGGACGCAGCTTGGGATGCYGTCTGGGAGGGTTAACACRCTTAAATCTCTTACGTCAGCCACGGAGAACGAGAGCGCACAGTCCTTGGGCGCAGCCCTTGTTATCCTCAAAGCTGGTCCGGGAGCAAGACGTCTGTGTCCTCGAAGTGGCTGGTTTTCCCTTTATAATCCGTGATTGTCTGGAGGCCCTGCCACATACAGTACGTCTCGTATCTGAACCGTTGAATTGCGACTCCACTTTGTCTCTGACGTTTTGCCTGTTTGATTTCCTTACGGAGGGCATAACTGGACTGCTTGTATTCRAACATATTCCCAGTCACCTTGGCGTGATTAAATGTGGTGGTTTGCGCTTTCAGTTTTGTAGCCATCCCGGAATGGAGTGTAAGGATGGTCGAGAGTTTTTGAAGCATGAGTACTGCAGGCAATGTGTTGATCAAATCAAATCGATGTCACATGCGCTGAATACAACAGGTGTTGACCTTACAGTGAAATGCTTACTTACAAGCCCTTAACCAACAATGCAGTTTTAAGAAAAATAAGTGTTAAAGTATTTACTCAAATAAACTGAAGTAAAAAAATATATATATATATAAAAAAATGAAGGAGCAAAAATAAAATAACAGTAGCATGGCTATATACAAAGGATACCGGCACAGAGTCAATGTGCGGGGGCACATGTTGGTCGAGGTAATTGAGGTAATATGTACATGTAGGTAGAGGTAAAGTGATGACGTTGGAGGCGGCTTATGGTAGAGAAGTTAACATTACATTCTCTGGCAACAGCTCTGGTGGACAGTCATTCCTGCAGTCAACATGCCAATTGCACGCTCCCTCAACTTGAGACATTTGTGGCATTGTGTTGTGTGACAAAACTAGACATTTTAAAATGGGCTTTTATTTTCCCCAGGACAAGGTGCACCTGTGTAATGATCATGCTGTTTAATCAGCTTCTTGATATGCCACACCTGTCAGGTGGAAGGATTATTTTGGTAAAGGAGAAATGCTTACATTTGCGCACAACGTTTTAGAGAAATAAGCTTTTTGTCTTTTATTTTTTATTTCAGCTCATGAAACATGTCGCGTTTATATATTTTTTCAGTATACATAAGATTAAATGGAAGCTTTTCTCCTGCATCATTTTGTAAATAGGGTAGAATGCACAGAGGTTTGTGTTTTCTGACACCTACAGTATAAGCTTACCAAGGGCATTGTGTCCTTGTTAATGCACCACATTCTGTAGCAAACTCACTATCATAATGTATTATGACATTTTCCACATCGCTTCAAAGAATTTAGTTTTTTTCTTGGTTTCTTTGAAATACCGTCCATGTATCATCTACTGTCATTGAGCAAGGCACTTAACCCTAATTGCTCCTGTTAGTCACTCTGGATAAGAGCGTCTGCTAAATGACTAAAATGTAAACATTTGTAAAACAAATGGGTTGATGTGCATTTAAAACAGACTGAATCAATTATACCATAATATATGGCCTTGCCTCTGTTTTTCTTTATGCTAAATACTGTATGTCAATTTTGTCCAGATCACATGCTCGACTTCATTTTATTTACCTCTGAAAAGCAATGAATCATAAATGAACACACAAGGTAACAGGCATCAGGAATCATCAACACAACACACATATAACACTCAAATTACTAGACGTTATGGCAGACTTCTGTACAACATCTCGGAGTGTATAGCCATGATGAAGGCTTGCTGAATCATCATTATTTGAATGCCAAAGCACATTTTGCGATTAGGGTGATCTAACTGTACCCATTATGACATGATCAATAGTGTGTACTCTCACTGACCTTTCCAGGCTTAGTGTTGGTTCAAACACAGAGAACTCAAAATCAATTGGCTTGGTTGGTGACTATGTAAATCTTTGACCCACATACTGTCGCTGGATAAGCATGGGAAAGGGAGCATTCACTAAAAAGAGTTACTGTCAATCCCAAACCAATCCCTATACCCTTTCACCCTACCTTCTAGGTACAGTGGGCTCCACAATTATTAGATCCCTTGATGAAGATGAGCAAAAAAGACTATAAAATAAATACATACTGAGCTATATTTTATGCTCCACATTTGTATTTTATCATTTTATACTAACACAATTGCTCAGAAAGAGCTAGGTGTCAACATTTTTGGATCCCTTGTTTTTAATACTCCAGCGCAGACATAGGATGTCAAGAATCTGGGAAGGTTATGTATGGAGGAATGAGCTGAGATCCCTCCCAATGTGTCCTCCACTCTCATAATTTTTTTTTTTTAAGTCTGTCATTATCCTCAAATGGGAAGAGTGCTGGAGTATTGAAAACAGGGAATCCAATAATTTTGACTTATCTTTTTGAGAATACTTGATAAACAAAATCTATTTCTCTGAGCAATCACGTTACCATAATATATACAGTACCAGTCAAAAGTTTGGACACACCTACTCATTCAAGAGTTTCTTTATTTTTACTATTGTCTACATTGTAGAATAATAGTGAAGACATCAAAACTATGAAATAACATATGGAATCATGTAATAACCCAAAAAGTGCAAAAAAAAATCTAAATCTATTTTATATTTCAAATTCTTCAAAGTAGCCACCCTTAGGGCTCCTGAGTGGCGCAGCGGTCTAAGGCACTACATCTCAGTGCAAGAGTTGTCATTGTAGTCCCTTTCCGGCCGTGAATGGGACTCCCATAGAGCGGCGCACAATTGGCCCAGCGTCGTCCGGGTTTGGACGGGGTAGGCCGTCATTGCAAATAAGAATTTGCTCTAAACTGACTTGCCTAGTTAAATAAAGGATACAAATAAATTGCCTTGATAGCTTTGCACACTCTTGGCATTGTCTCAACCAGATTCATGAGGTAGTTACCTGGAATGCTTTTCCAACAAGTTCCCACATATGCTGAGCACAAGTTGGCTGCATTTCCTTCACTCTGCAGTCCAACTCATCCCAAACAATCTCAATTGGGTTGATGTCGGGTGATTGTGGAGGCCAGGTCATCTGATGCAGCACTCCATCACACTTCTTCTTGGTCAAATAGCCCTTACACAGCCTGGAGGTGTGTTTTGGCTCATTGTCCTGTTGAAAAACAAATGATAGTCCCACTAAGCGCAAACGAGATGGGATGGCGTAGCGCTGCAGAATCCTGTGGTAGCCATGCTGGTTAAGTGTGCCTTGAATTCTAAATAAATCACTGACAGTGTCACCAGCAAAGCACCCCAACACTTCCTCCTCCATGCTTCATGTGGGAACCACACATGTGGAGATAATTCGTTCACCTACCCTGCGTCTCACAAAGACACAGCGTTTGGAACCAAAAATCTCTAATTTAGACTCATCAGACCAAAGGACAGATTTCCACTGGTCTGATGTCCATTGCTCGTGTTTCTTGGCCTAAGCAAGTATTTTCTTCTGCTTGGTGTCCTTTAGTAGTCGTTCCTTTGCAACATTTCAACCATGAAGACCTGATTCACACAGTCTCCTCTGAACAGTTGATGCTGTAATGTGTCTTACTTGAACTCTGTAGCATTTATTTGCACTGCAATTTCTGAGGCTGGTATCTCTAATGAACGTATCCCCTGCAGCATAGGTAACTCTGGGTCTTCCTTTCCTGTGGCCGTCCACATGAGCCAGTTTCATCATAGCGCTTGATGTTCTTTGCGACTGCACTTGAACAAACTTTCAAAGTTCTTCAACTTTTCCGGATTGACTGACCTTCATGTCTTAAAGTAACAATGAACTGTCGTTTCTCTTTGCTTMTTTGAGCTGTTCTTGCCATAATATGGACTTGGTCTTTTACCAAATAGAGCTATCTTCTGTATACCAACCCTACCTTGTCTGGTTGAGAGAATGCCGAGAGTGTGCAAAGCTGTTATCAAGGCAAACTGTGGCTACTTTGAAGAATCTCAAATATATTTAGATGTTATTTCATAGTTTTGATGTCTTCACTATTATTATTATTATTATTATTATAGAAAATAGTAAAAATWAAGAAAAGCTCTTGAATGAGTAGGTCTGTCCAAAATGTTGACTGGTACTGTATACAGTTGAAGCCAGAAGTTTACATACACCTTAGCCAAATACATTTAAACTCAGTTTTTCACAATTCCTGACATTTAATCCCAGTAAAAATGTCCCGTCTTAGGTCAGTTAGGATCACCACTTTATTTTAAGAATGTGAAATGTCAGAAATTGTCCATTTGGAAGACCCATTTGCGACCAAGCTTTAACTTCCTGACTGATGTCTTGAGATGTTGCTTCAATATATCCACATAATTTTCCTACCTCATGATGCCATCTATTTTGTGAAGTGCACCAGTCCCTCCTGCAGCAAAGCACCCCCACAACATGATGCTGCCACCCCCGTGCTTCACGGTTGGGACGGTGTTCTTCGGCTTGCAAGCATCCCCCTTTTTCCTCCAAACATAACAATGGTCATTATGGCCAAACAGTTCTATTTTTGTTTCAACAGACCAGAGGACATTTCTCCAAAAAGTACGATCTTTGTCCCCATGTGCAGTTGCAAACCGTAGTCTGGTTTTGGAGCAGTGGCCTCTTCCTTGCTGAGCAGCCTTTCAGGTTATGTCCATACAGGACTTTTTACTGTGTATATAGATAGTTTTGTACATGTTTCTTCCAGCATCTTCACAAGGTCCTTTGCTGTTGTTCTGTGATTGATTTGCACTTTTCGCACCAAAGTACGTTCATCTCTAGGAGACAGAACGCGTCTCCTTCCTGAGCGGTATGATGGCTGCGTGGTCCCATGGTTTTTATACTTGCATACTATTGTTCGTACAGATGAACGTGGTACCTTCAGGTGTTTGGAAATTGCTCCCAAGGATGAACCAGACTTGTGGAGGTCTACCATTTGTTTTCTGAGGTCTTGGCTGATTTATTTTTATTTTCCCATGATGTCAAGCAAAGAGGCACTGAGTTTGAAGGTAGGCCTTGAAATACATCCACAGGTACACCTCAAATTGACTCAAATTATGTCAGTAAGCCTATCAGAAGCTTCTAAAGGCATGCCATCATTTTCTGGAATTTTCCAAGCTGTTTAAAGGCACAGTCAACTTAGTGTATGTAAACTTCTGACCCACTGGAATTGTGATCCAGTGAATTATAAGTGAAATAACCTGCCTGTAAACAATTGTTGGGAAAATGACTTGTGTCATGCACAAAGTAGATGTCCTAAMCGACTTGCCAAAACTATAGTTTGTTAACAAGAAATGTGTGGAGTGGTTGAAAAACAAGTTTTAATGACTCCAACATAAGTGTATGTAAACTTCTGACTTCAACTGTATATATATATTTTTTGCATACAATATAGCTCAGTATTTGTGTTATTTTATACAGGATTTTTTGCTAATCTTTTATCAAGGGATCCAATCATTTTGGACACCACTGTACTTGTAGATCTGATAGGTTAAGTGTAAGCAACACTGTAGCAACGCCATCTTGCCCTCTGATACACAAAGTGGAATTGTCACCATATTGCTTATTCCTATTCTATCTTGTAAGATCTCAAAAAGTGGATCTAGTGTTGGGGCAAGGGGTTGATTTGGGATTCAGAGATACGAGTCCATATCACTCCTCTGTCTGGCCCAAAGTCAAGTGGCCAGCAGCTTATTCTGGCAGGCTACTGCTGACAGACATTCACGTAATGAATACATACATATACACACACACACACATATATATACATATATACACACACACACACACAGACACACACATATACACATACACACACATATACATATATGTATATATTATTTACATGTGCTCTATATTTCCTGTTTATCATCTTTATCTCCCTTGAACAAGCTTAGGGATACGAATAAATGTGTTTCCTCTCTCAAACACATGAGAGTTTCTTTAAAGATGTTGCTGGGTACTGTTTAACATTGTTGTGCATCTACATTTCCAGCATCCCCACCAAAATAACAATAACCATTTAACCATAGTCATTCTCACCAATTCAAAACAACAAGTGAGAGGAGCCTGGGGTTAGGGTTGGGCGRTATCCAGACTTTCATACCGTCATACCGTTTCTACCACACCGGAGTATACGGTAYTACCGAATGTGCACACAAGGGGCACTATTTCAAAACAATTTCGGGCAACAGGGATCTTGATCCAGGAGGGGATTGAATGTCTCTGCTGTAACCAAGACGTTTGATCTTGACCACTGAGCTAGMAAGTTAGCAAACCAAATGCATAGCTGGAGCCCTGAGATGGATATAAATTATTTCACACATCTTAGATTTCTTATAGTTATAAGCAGTGGCACGCACCCCTGTAGCCCCCGTGAGCCGGGGGTGCCCTCAACAAATACATTTTTATTAATTTTATTATAAATTATATTATATTAAATTAAACGGTAATGAAAATCATACCGTCTGTATCATACCGTTTCAAAATACCCCAGTATACAGTATAAACGGTATATCGCTCAAGACTACATGGGGTACAGTACATTTCTGCAGTATGCACTATGTTTTTCACTCACCATCATCCAGATAGGCTTGGTTCAGGTTTTCTTGCTTGACCATCACCTTCTCCAGGACTGGCCCACTCTGGCTCCCCGTTATTGGACCCCTCTGGGCCAGGGTAGAGCTATGTCGTGGTGGTAGTCGTGGAGACGTGCCCAAGACTGGCACCCCCATCTGCATGAAGTTCTGGCACTGGCCTTCTGATGAACAAGCCTCTGTCGAGGCACCAACCTTCCATGATGAAGCTGCAGCCCGGTACCCATCACCCACCATGGTGACATGCTGGTGTTGGGCCAATGGGACCGCAACGTTGACAACTCGCTGATTGGTGGCAGAGTGAGAGGGGTTGAAAGGTTGGGAGTATAGGGTGGAGTAGTGCTGGCTACCGATATAGGACATCTGAGATGGGGAGCCATAGTGGATCATCACTGGGTGGTGGTGGTTCATATCTTGATACAGAACAGGGCTRCTGCCCAGGCTTCTGATTTTACTGGKGTAATAGACAGATGGGTCTTGTTGTTGATAGRCTGACAATCTGACAATGGAGTCGTGGTGGCTCGCCTGCTGGCAGGATGCTAAGGTTGTCAAGCCAGCCTYGTGGCTATTAGGGGTAAAGTGGCTACTGGGGGTGTCGTGGTAGGACTTGGGTGACACTCCTAGGACCTTGGACACAGTACAACCCAGCTGGCTAAACTGGAAGTCATCTATGGGTTCCGTTTTAATGGCGGGAACTGAAAAGAACAGTAAATCGGAATTAGACTTTGGATGATCTGAGTTTTAAATGACAGTTGGCGCTAAAAACAAGTTAAATGGACAGTTCACACAAATTACAAAATGATATATTGTCAACAGAAAGCCCTCTAGCCTTTTAGGTTTAGGTTGCCTCTGGGCACGTGCCTTGCCTTGACATGGGCTAATTGATTGACTGACATAAMGAGATGAAAACTGCTGACGCACAACCACATTTCTAAATTGCACGTTGTGTATTCTACCATGCTATCTCTCAACAGTAAGTTCAGACCCTGACTGACTTCCTACACACAGCACGCTGCTTACTCTGTGTTTAGGCAGAGGCGGCACCGATTGCCAATATGTAATTTGGGGGAACTATCCCTTTAAATAGTAAGCAATGGGATAGTGATAAAGTTACTGAAATTTAAGGTGTGGCCGTATCCAGTTCTAATAATGACAAAAATATATAAGGCGTATGGATGGACTCACCTGTTAAAGGAGTGTAGGTGAAGTGCTGCGCCTGACTGCGTTTCCTCCTCCCGTTGATCACATAGAAGATAACTTTAGCCGCGTGATAAATGGTGTGATCTCGATATGGAGGGATCTCGACACACAGCATGCTCTTGATATAATATGGTACAGTAGAACATCAGTCATTTGTCATAGAGTATCACTGAGAGTATCACTGGGCGACAGTGTGGACTGTGGATATACCATATCTCTATACTGAGGCTGTGTGAGATACACTACAAGATCAAAAGTATGTGGACAACCGGTCGGCGAACATCTTATTCGAAAATCATGGGCATTAATATGGAGTTGGTCCCCCCTTTGCGGCTATAACAGCCTCCACTCTTCTGGGAAGGTTTTCCAACAGATGTTTGAACATTGCTGCGGGGACTTGCTTSCAGTCCTGGCTCGCAGTCGGTGTTCCAATTCATCCCAAAGGTGTTTGATGGGGTTGAGGTCAGGGTTCTGTGCAGGCCAGTCAAGTTCTATCACACCGATCTCGACGAACCATTTCTGTATAAACCTTGCTTTGCGCACAGGGGCATTGTCATGCTGAAAYAGGAAAGGGCCTTCCCCAAACGGTTGCCACAAAGTTAGAATCACAGAATTGTCTAGAATGTCATTGTATGCTGTAGTGTTAAGCTTTCCCTTGATCCGCCAAACCTAGATTCTCCAGACGGTGAAGCGTGAATCATCATTCCAGGGAACGTGTTTCCACTGCTCCAGAGTCCAATGGCGGCGGGCTTTACACCACTCCAGCCAACGCTTGGCATTGCGCATGATCATTTTAGGCTTGTGTGCGGCTGCTCGGCCATGGAAACCCATTTCATGAAGCTCCTGACGACCTGTTCTTGTGCTGACGTTGCTTCCAGAGGGAGTTTGGAACTCGGTAGTGAGTGTTGCAACTGAGGACAGAAGATTTTTACGCGCTACGCRCTTCAGCACTCAGCGATCMCGTTCTGTGAGCTTGTGTGGCCTACCACTTCGCGACTGAACCGTTGTTGCTCCTACACATTTCCACTTCACAATAACAGCACTTACAGTTGACCAGGGCAACTCTAGCAGCACAGAAATTTGACAAATGTACTTGTTGGAAAGGTGGCAACCTATGACGGYGCCACGTTGAAAGTCACTGAGCTCTTCAGTAAGGCCATCCTACTGCCAATGTTTGTCTATGTAGATTGCATGGCTGTGTGCTCGATTTTATACACCCGTCAGCAATGGGTGTGGCTGAAATAGCCAAATTTACTAATTTGAAGGGGTGTCCACATACTTTCGTATATATAGTGTACATATGTAGAAGAAGAGGATTTAGGTAGTACTTTATAAAGCCAGTAGTATTTTAATGTCACTGTTCATAAATGTGTTAGGACAGTAACTCACTGATTGGCTTTTGTCTCGGTCTACTGATGCTTCCACTTCCCAAATCTGCAGCCCATCTGAAAGAAACACAATTSAAGTGCAGTGTACCATTAGCATAAATTGAATAAATTGAATTAAATAATAGGAGCGGAKCAGAGATTGATATGAACAAACTCTCGCAGAGAGGGATGTGAAGGCAGCTACAGTAGTAAAACTGGAATAACATTCTTCTATTTATTTAATAAATATTCACTAAAACAGGAGCTAACTAGTGTATTTATAGTCAAATGGAACCTTTTAGATCCGACCAAAACACAAATGGCACAAACAAACCCAGTAATGTGGTGGTAGCAACAAACTTAGCAATTACATGTTTCATACTCCGGATGTTACGAAAGCATTTGTAAATCTATCAAGGTAGTGAGGTTTTATGAAAACCCCCTATCCACCCCCAGTTTCTTCTCAGTAACTGGCATGTAGGCAGTATCAGTAAAGATTCTCTGTCATCTCTGCTCTAGTATATTCCCATCTCAACTTTTACCTACTGCTCACAGCCCACGTTTTGAGTAAAGTGAGACAAAAAAAAAACTCTGCTTGAAGATGATATCTATGGTTTGGCTAACCACATCCTCTCGCACTAAACCACATGGTAAACAAGAGGGCCGTTTACAAACTCATAATGGTACTTATATTCTGCACCCACACCTTGTTACGTGACATCATAATCCTGTAATGACAATACCATGATGGAAAATAATCATTGTGATATGTAGGCCCTATGTGGCTCAGTTAGTTAGAGCATAGCGCTGGCCATGCTAAGATCATGGCTTCAATTCCTACAGGGATCACATACATGCACTGTAGGTTGCTTTTGAAAAAATGGTCGCCTAAATGGCATATGATTGAATATTACAGAACTTTTTGATCTAGTCATTGTTTTCATTTCTGCTGTTATTTGAGCATGTGCAGTGCATCCCTATTTTGTGACTGTTTGAACTTGGGGGTAGTGCGTCACTGTAAACCTGTTATCTAGAGCAAATGTTCTGGGAATTGACTTCTCAATAGGACAACTATTACAAAATAGTTATCAACTACTGCTGTACAAAGTCAGTGGCCTTGTGGTTTGAGTGTCGGGGATCAGGTTGGGATTTGATCCCTGGCAGATTAATACTAAAGATGCCATTACTAGATACAATGATTTGCTTTTGCTTGCTCTTTGGAGTCTAGGCCAGGTTAATGTAAAGCACRACTGCTGATGTAAAAGGGCTTTATATATTTGATTGATTGTAAATTCCTCACCAGGTGTATTCTTCGTGAACACCACCTTGGAATAAGAGGTGAAGTTCTGTCCGGTCAGTATCATCTGCTGTCCCCCTAGAACCGAGCAGCGGTCCACGTCCTGACTCTCTACAGTGGGTAGCTGGTGGGCCGACCTCTGGGCTGTGGAACCACAGTAGAATATCATTAGGAGAACATTAGAAGAACCATAGGAGTACATTATTTACATTCTGAGGGTGACATTTTGCACAAGCAAATCGCTGTGAGCAAAATAACTAATATTTCAAAAAGACAGGAAGACAAATAGACAGGAAGGCAGTTTACTAAATTCCTGTCATATAATCCTTATATAACATTACATTACTGAAGAAAAGGTTTGGATTAAATTGCTCTGCAGATTMTTATTATTATTTGCAGTAGTTAGAAGTCAGGTTGCTGGAACAAAAGTTAACTTACAACACTCGATGGGAAGGGAGGCCACTTGGAGAGAGACATACTGTCCTCCTGGATGGGGAATATGGACCCGGAAGACCAGACGGACACAGGTATTCTTCCGTCCGATGTCTGTCTCTCCTGTCCTCAGCTCAATGTCAGCGTTCCTCAGCTTTAGGATCCCAGCACAGTCAATCCTTTACATAGGAAGTGAACATTTATTTGATTCATTATTTTATAACCTAGCTCTGAAAACATCTGTGTGTGTGTGTACTGTACTGTCTCTAATGTGGCAGCTCTCCTTACACTGCTCTCATGTTGTTCTTGGGCTCCAGAGGGATCTCCAGGACCTTGGTGCCATTGACCATGATCTCGTTGCTAGGGGTGGTGACGGTTTTCCCCRTGATGCGGTGCACTTGGTAGAAGGCATGGGGCTTGAGGAGCCTCTTGTCAGCTGTTCCGATGAACACCAGCAGACCCAGTGGAGCTTTGCCTCTGTACCCATGAAGCTGTCAACAACAAACAAACTGTTTTACCATTAATACTGGAATCTGCCACGTCCATTTGGGATTGGTTCGTCAGAGGGCATAGCGGGATTTCTTAAAAGCTTCCGGACTCTAACCCGGAAGCTTATAAGAAATCCCGCTATGCCCTCCGACGAACTATCAAACAGGCAAAGCCTCAATACAGGACTAAGATCGAATCATACTACACCGGCTCCGACGCTCGTTGGATGTGGCAGGGCTTGCAAACTATTACAGACTATAAAGGGAAGCACAGACAAGAGCTGCCCATTGACACGAGCCTACCAGACGAGCGAAATTACTTTTATGCTCGCTTCGAGGCAAGTAATACTGAAACATGCATGAGAGCGCCAGCTGTTACGGACAACTGTGTGATCATGCACCCCGCAGCTGATGTGAGTAAGACCTTTAAACAGGTCAACATTCACAAGGCTGCAGGGCCAGATGGATTACCAGGACGTGTACTCCAAGCATGCACTGACCAACTGGCAAGTGTCTTCATTGACATTTTCAGCCTTTCCCTTTGAGTCTGTAATATCAACATGTTTCAAGCAGACCACCATAGTCCCTGTGCCCAAGAACACTAAGGTAACCTGCCTAAATGGTTACCTTAGGTTACCTAAATGGTTACCTAAACTACAGACCCAGAGCACTCACGTCTATAGCCATGAAGTGCTTTGAAAGGCTGGTCATGGCTCACATCAACACCATTATCCCAGAAATCGTAGGCCCACTCCAATTTACATACCGCCCAAACAGATCCACAGATGATGGAATCTCTATTGCACTCCGCACTGCCCTTTCCCACCTGGACAAAAGGAACACCTATGTGAGAATGCTATTCATTGACTACAGCTCAGCTTTCAACACCATAGTTCCCTCAAAGCTCATCACTAAGCTAAGGACCCCGGGACTAAACACCTCCCTCTGCAACTGGATCCTGGACTTCCTGACGGGCTGACCCCAGGTGGTAAGGGTAGGTAACAACACATCCGCCACGCTGATCCTTAACCCGGGGGCCCCTCAGGGGTGCGTGCTCAGTCCCCTCCTGTACGCCCTGTTCACTCATGACTGCACGGCCAGGCAAGACTCCAACACCATCATTAAGTTTGCCGATGACACAACAGTGGTAGGCCTGATCACCAACAATGACGAGACAACCTATAGGGAGGAGGTCAGAGACYTGGCAGTGTGGTGCCAGGACAACAACCTCTCCCTCAATGTGATCAAGACTAAGGAGATGATTGTGGACTACAAGAAAAGGAGTACCGAGCACGCCCCCATTCTCATCGACGGGGCTGTAGTGGAGCAGTTGAGAGCTTCAAGTTCCTTGGTGTCCACATCACCAACAAACTAACATGGTCCAAGCACACCAAGACAGTCTTGAAGAGGGCACGACAAAACCTATTCCCCCTCAGGAGACTGAAAGGATTTGGCATGGGTCCTCAGATCCGCAAAAGGTTCCACTTCTGCACCATCAAGAGCATCCTGACTGGTTGCATCACTGCCTGGTATGGCAACTGCATTGTTGGTTAAGGGCTTGTAAGTAAGCATTTCACTGTACGGTCTACACCTGCTGTATTCGGTAACTGTGACCAATAAAATGTGATTTGATTTATTAAAACAAAGATGTTACCGCAAACAACGAACACGGTTCTTTCCCCCTCTGACATCATTGCACGTGCGATAGAACAGCAGAATATGTACTGTGTCCTCTGTACTGCACAGCTCTGACATTCTTTCAGCTTTTATACATGAGGGTAAATAATCATATCTCTGACAAAAAAATAATAATTTTAAACTGTGCACCACATTCTAATGTGTAATCTACAGTAGCACAATTCATTCTCGACACCTACTCATCAAAAGATGAAACTGTTGAAATCAGAGACATCTATAATTACTTAGGGAACATCGAGGGTTAAATACTCAACAATATCACAGTTCTTATCCATTACATCATGAAGGAAAAGGCCAACTCCGACTTAATTATTTGCATATGTAGCGGATGGCTAATGATTAGCGGATGGTTAGCATTGCTACTGTTKCCCTGGACCCAGAAATGCCTTGGCTTTCACGTCACGGAATGAGAAGACCGCTCATTAATTTAGTAACGAAAGGGTTCAAAGGGTTCACATTTACATGGAAAAAA
This sequence comes from Salvelinus sp. IW2-2015, assembly GCF_002910315.2. Lineage (NCBI taxonomy): Eukaryota > Metazoa > Chordata > Actinopteri > Salmoniformes > Salmonidae > Salvelinus > Salvelinus sp. IW2-2015. The sequence goes on from NC_036838.1 coordinate 15,245,462, forward strand.
ATATATCAGTAAAGGATGATTTCAGCAGGTTTTGAGTGTGAGATGCTAGATCACAAATCAACTTACTAAACAGGGAGTCTTCCTCTCCTTTACTTAAGACTCATGTACTCTTCTTCTCAAACTACTTGAATAGAACATTGTAGTAAATAACTTATTGTAAAGAAGAGTACATGAGAGTATGGGCACTTTCACATATCCCCTGTATGATCTGGATCCAAGAGTGTTTGGTACCCTGATCTGCGCTATAAAGCATGCGTGAGTAGTGAGTCCAAGATCCAAGACCAGAGTACTAGGTATTGTGAGGGGCAGCGCGAGTCGTGTGTAACTTTTAGCTCGTTACAAACAAGCTAGCTTGCTAACGTCATGTAGAATGAGCATCTTGCAAATCAAACCCTGAAACGGTTATTGTCAGGTCTTGTAAAAGCTAAACTTATTTTGTATAATTCTCACAAACACTCCAGGAAACCGAACGTCATATGTGAAAACACCCTATGTTGTAACTGTGCTATGCTGGTGTTGTGGTTGAATGGGTGTAGTCAAAATAATGCAGGCTGATACAAGGATGTTCATTTACATATTGCAGCTGGGCACCTGAGACAAATAGGGTGACACAATGACAAGGAAATACCACTACGGACACATATTTATACACACCGGWGTACAAGCTGCACTATACATTTACACTCAAACATCCACACAGGCACATTGTCAACACCCATCCCCACAAACATACATACCTAGATTAAACACACACCTCCCCTCCCCACACCCAGTACCTGAACCACAGTGTGTCCTCCGCCAGGTGCTTTGACTGCTCCCCTGCTGCCCTCTGTCTCATAGTGGGCACGGTGGTGCTGTTTAGGCTGCTGCTCCAGACAGAGCTCATATTTGTCTGAGTGACTGGGCAATTGCAAATCTAGAGGGGGCAGAGATGGCACAGGAATGCTACTGAAGAGGGGAGAGAGAGAGAGATTTCACTGGTTATAGCGGATTAAGATCATTAGTARCATTACAAGAATTACAAAAACACATATCAGAACATGAAATCACAATTTCAAATGCAATAGGATTTTCCTAATACTGCTTCTTTACATAGCCTGTCATTAAAGAGTCATTCTTATGAGGGATCATCATTCCCATAGCACATTATACCTGATTGCTCCGTGGGCTAGTGGAACTGGCCAGACAGATGTAGGGAGGATGTAGGTCTCAGCCCCAGCTTTGCCTCTCCTCCCCTGCTCCATGGGGTGCACATAGCCATCCCCCTGGCTCTCTCTGTACGTGTAGAACTCCACATTGGGCTGCACTATCTTGGAGGGCACAGCCCTGGGTAAGCTGGAGCTGAGGCTGCTCAACACCTCTTCAAGGCTGGGAGCCTGCTCAGTGGCATTGGCCTGTGGGTCAGCCTGGGCCYGGGGTCGTTGGGGGTGGTGGGGTGAGGGGCTGAGGCTCCGGGAGCGCTGCTGCTGGCTGGTGGTCCCCAGGCTGGGGCCGCTGTACTGGTCGTAGGTGCGTTTGCCCTGAGGAGAGGCGGAGCGAGAGCGCGGGTGGGTATGGGAGTGGGGGGAGGATGACCGCTGACTCTGCAGTACCAGGAATGTCTCCTCTGTGATGCTGGTGCACGGGGAGGTCCCTGGGGAGGAGTGAGCCATGGACATGTGGATGCCTTGGAGGTGGTCCAAGGTGGTCAAGCCTACCGCGCCCCCATCACCACTGGGAGATACACAAGGAGAGACCCAGGGAGAGCAAGACTCGGACAGCCAGCCCGTGGAGGAGTTGCTGCTGGCAGGGCTTAGGCACTGAGGCTCTCGATAGGCTGTATTCTCATAGCCAGACACAGTCAGGGCCGTCGATCTGGGGCTGGCATCCAGGGGCTGAGTCCGGTGAGGGTCCACAGATGGGGTGATCTCAATCCTGGGGCTGGGGGAGGGAGCACCCTCTGGCCTGGAGGGGAGATCCAGCGAGTTAAACCCAGGCCCAGACAGGCAGTCAGTGACAAGCCCATGGTAGTAGGAGGACTGACGGGAGGTTGTATGGGCACAGCTGGAACAGTCCTCACAAGGGTAGGGCACCATAGATGGAGGGTTGTGACCATCGTGAGGGGGAACCCCTGAGTTGTCTGTCAAGAATATGGAAGTATGAAGGGGTTACTCATTTAGGCGAGTGCATCATGGATTGCACCATTTCACGATCAGAATAGAGATTTTTATTMGTTTTTTCTAATTACCATACGCTTGCCATTTTAGTGACAATATTTTTTGTTCTTACAATTTTTTTCATGTACATCAAGCAATTACAAGTAATAATAGGAAACATGTTCCTAAAATARCATGCGTGTCAAATTGATGGAGTGACTCCATCATTCACCACTGGTTCAACCTGGTTTAATATAAACTCAGTCACAAAACCATGGATTTGTACAAGCAAGAAAAAGCTAATTGAAATATATTATTTTACATTTCGTTTTGTGACTGTAGCCTTTTCTGAGTAGTGTACAAAATATGATTTATGATAAGGATACTTTTGTTTTGTAAATTCTGAATAAAAATCCACGTTATAAACTCCAATTTAAACCTTTATTATTTTAACCCCAAAAGATTCGTCGGAAYACATGATTGACTGCACTTCTGGAAAATGCTTGCAGCCTTACCTTCATTCCCGCGAAAGTCATCCTCAGATGGGTTGTACAAAAACAGGTAGGAAAAGTCCAACTCCTCTTCACTGTTATCTTGACGAAGACCTTCCACAAGCGCCAAAGAATTTGGATCATTCTCTTCGTAGATGGAAGTCATCCCACGCACGTAAATTGTTTATCAAAATGMAAAGAATGACAAAACAGCAATAGTTACATTAAACGTCTTACTTTCSCAACGATATAAACTGCACGTTTTCTCGACCAAATTGCAACATCAAAAGTCAAGGCTAATGGTTCAAATGATCTAGAAGAAAAAKAAACGCACACCTATTTAGGCGAGGTGCTGACTAGCGGAGTAGAAAACTTGAAAATRAAGGAGAGCCGCACGCTCTAGGAGCTCAGATGCTAAAAATATATATATATATCCAACGTTTCGACAGCCAAGCTGTCTTCATCAGGGTATAATGGTTCAAATGAAACATGACAGCGACAATTTWAAAAAAATCTGTCGATATGGCTTCCTGCTTTTAAGCTGTTGCATAGCCTAATTGAGGCAGATGATTCAGTGGTGATGATGTAACTTTGTCGGGTAATTTTGTATCAAATGTTTTGGAATGTTGCTGAATAAAATAACAGACACTGAAATGGCTACTGCATTTTGCATTTCAGGTGTAACAAAACTCTAGACCTACTTCACTATTAATAGGCCTATTATTTCAGAATCATTTGACACAKTTACCTTTATGTTTTAGATGCAACATGATATGATTGACTGAGCCTGAAAACATCATGTTTCATTTTGGAAGCATTAACATAATATAACTGATTTGGCTGCTTTCTGTCACAAGTGGAATTGATAAACTTGCAGTATATGGAAAGCTGTTGGCCTATTTCATTCATGACATAAAATAGGTTACTAATCCAATGGGTGGTGCTACTGTTCACATTGGCGATTTTAGCATGTACATCTTGGTGGGGAAAACTCAAAAAAATAGTTTAGATGCATGCCAGCAAAGCCACTACACAACACAACACTAAACCATACAATACATTAATTGCAGTATAATGGTGACATACAGTGCCCACAAACTGTTAGGGCCTACATAAAGCTGTCCCAACAGCAGTCCCAAAACCTTACCACTGCTACACCTGGCTATCAGTGGAGCCTTGTCTGGCAGAGAAACAATTCATTCAGCTTAATTTACTGCCTTTAAAAAAAACATAGCTGATACGGCTGACTTGCTTAAACAAATGTCGTTTCTACTGTCAATTGAGACCTACAAACTATGGCATAAGGGGGCGACAAGGCAATCTGTAATTTCGATTAAGACATTAATGAGCGAGCTAGGACGGGCGTAGTCAATATAACTATTTGTTCAGCACTTTTGAAATGTACAGCAACAGAATTCAGAACATGGGTCGTTCTTACAGTATTCTCCCTGTACACCAAGTCAGAACCAAATGATAAGTAAAGTGGGCATATAAGCAGACAATGACATTTCTCTAAAACAGGCTATAGGCTACATGTGCACCACCAAGTCAGAACAGTAGGTTAGGTTAAGAGGGGAAAAGGGACAAAATKATTAGGGTGAGGCACATGGGCTACTAACAGCTTACTACAGAAACATACACTTAGCATTACTTTCTTAGCAACAATATACATGTCTCCCTGGCATATTACATMATTTATGCAGCAGCATGCAATAMATGTTTTACTCACCTTGTTGTGCTGYGCTCACTTGAACAGGAAGTTGGCGCGGCGGTCCTTCGTGGGGAAATGTTGTCATCAAAGTCTGGCCACTGATTCCTTCCTAACCACTCATTAGTGAATTTGCGATTTCCAACTTGTTGTGTAATATTTTACCAATGGCCRATGAGCACTGAAGTTTACATACACTTAGGTTGGAGTCTTTAAAACTCATTTTTCAACCAATCCACAAATTTCTGTGGATTGCCAAAACTGCAGTTTTGGCAAGTCGGTTAGAACATCTACTTTGTGCATGACACAAGTAATTTTTCCAACAATTGTTTACAGACAGATTATTTCACTTATAATTGACTATATCACAATTACAGTGGGTCAGAAGTTTACATACACTAAGTTGACTGTGCCTTTAAAAAGCTCTGAAAATTCCAGAAATTGATGTCATGGCTTTAGAAGCTTCTGATAGGCTAATTGACATAATTTGAGTCAATTGGAGGTGTACCTGTGGATGTATTTCAAGGCCTACCTTCAAACYCAGTGCCTCTTTGCTTGACATCATGGGAAAAATCWAAAGAAATCAGCCAAGACCTCAGAAAAAAATTGTAGACCTCCAMAAGTCTGGTTCATCCTTGTGAGYAATTTTCAAACACCTGAAGGTACCACGTTCATCTGTACAAACGATAGTACGCAAGTATAAACACCATGGGACCACGCAGCCGTCATACTGYTCAGGAAGAAGATGTGTTCTGTCTCCWAGAGATGAACGTACTTTGGTGCGAAAAGTAMAAATCAATCCTAGAACAACAGCAAAGGACTTTGTGAAGATGCTGSAAGAAACATGTACAAAAGTATCTATATCCACAGTAAAACGAGTCCTAGGCTGCTCAGCAAAGGAAGAAGTCACTGCTCCAAAATCACCATAAAAAAGCCARACTACGGTTTGCAACTGCACAAAAGATCGTACTTTTTGGAGAAATGTCCTCTGGTCTGATKAAACAAAAATATAACTGTTTGGCAAGCCGAAGAACACCATCACAACCGTGAAGCACGGGGGTGGCAGCATCATGTTGTGGGGGTGCTTTGCTGCAGGAGGGACTGGTGCACTTCACAAAATAGATGGCATCATNAGCATCATGTTGTGGGGGTGCTTTGCTGCAGGAGGGACTGGTGCACTTCACAAAATAGATGGCATCATGAGGTAGGAAAATTATGTGGATATATTGAAGCAACATCTCAAGACATCAATCAGGAAGTTAAAGCTTGGTCGCAAATGGGTCTTCCAAATGGACAATGACCCCAAGCATACTTCCAAAGTTGTGGCAAAACTGCTTAAGGACAACAAAGTCAAGGTATTGGAGTGGCCATCACAAAGCCCTAACCTCATTCCTATAGAAAATGTGTGGGCAGAACTGAAAAAGTGTGTGCGAGCAAGGAGGGCTACAAACCTGCCTCAGTTACACCAGCTCTGTCAGGAGGAATGGGCCAAAATKCACCCAACTTATTGTGGGAAGCTTGTGGAAGGCTACCTGAAACATTTGACCCAAGTCAAACAATTTTAAAGGAAATGCTACCAAATACTAATTGAGTGCATGTAAACTTCTGACCCACTGGGAATGTGATGAAAGAAATAAAAGCTGAAATATATCATTACTAACAATAAGAAAAAAAGGGAAACAGAATCTATTATCTCATATTAATACTACTATTACTACTATTATTCTGACATTTCACATTGTTAAAATAAAGTGGTGGTCCTAGCTGACCTAAGACAGGGAATTTTTACTAGGATTAAATGTCAGGAAATGTGAAAAACTGAGTTGAAATGTATTTKGCTAAGGTGTATGTAAACTTCCGACTTCAACTGTAAGCATCACAAATAACGTATTATTAGCAACGCTAGCTTGCTTAACCGTCTAACTAAAATCTCATTGGTTGAAGAATTGTTCTGAATACAAAGGCACTCATGTCATCGTTATAACTTCACCAACCTGGAGACACGAGATCCAGAGWTAGCAAGCCTTAGCCGTAGATTAAGGGGTCTCAAACTACCGGCCTGCGGGCCAAATGCTTGTCTTAGTAAATGCCGCCCACTGCCTGCATAGTTCTCTTAGAGGTGGGTGGTATTTCTCAAAGTGAACCCTGTTCTGGTTTGATATTGCGGGAAACATGTTGTAATCGTAGCGATTGGCACACAAAGCATAATAACACTTTCCTATTGGGGAGCACAGAGGATGACTTCTCCTGCTCTGGAGATACACCTGGCACAAGCTCTCCCTTCCTTATCACAGGTGAGGGGGTTTCAATTCGGGAGGGGATGGGTGTTGTTGTCACMTCAATGCAAATGAGGCTAGAGGCCTGGTGTGGGACGTATCACAGATGGAGGGGCACAACAGCACAGTTTTCCACTCTGTTGGCAGCAAGGTCAAACGGTGCATGTTATCTTACTCACTCACCCTCTTTCTCTCCCTCCCTCTCTCACTCGCTCTCATTCGCTAAAGGGTGCAGGAGTTCAGAGCAGGGAACACAAGCACCCGCCTGAACCCRTTGCTTCGCAAGCGCACACACAGGGCCTCATAACAAAGTAGTGTCTCCATTACCCCCCTCACCCCCACCCCCACCACCCTCCCCAAGCTTAACTGCGTGGGAAGAGTTGAGCAGATGCCGCCTGCGCTTCACAAAACAACTAGCTATGTCACTGCTAGCTAAAAAAGCATGAAACACATTTATATCTGATCAACAGAATGACCTCTGTGCCTCTCTGGCCATATCAACACAGCCTTGGCATTGCCTGCTTTCTAGCACCAAACTCAGACAGGTGTTGTAACTAACCTGTGCTGTGAGTGGTGGGGATTTTTTTTGGTTGCCAGAGAGGAGATTGTAAACACACATGAATGATGAAAGAAAAACAGGTTGGGGACAATGCCCCACATGTGTATATGTGTTTATACTTACATGGAACACACTTCAGTGCACATGTACACACATGCTTCCATGGTGGGTCTCTGCGTGGGGAATATGCATGGCTGGGTTATTGTACTGTCCCAACATGTTTGTCTTCTTTTGTCTGTATATCTCGCTTTCTGAGCATGTGAGTTCCTGAGCATGTGCGCTGTGAGTATTTACTACCACATTGAGCAACATTTTCCACTCCCTCAATGAAACCTGAGATTGTTACTGTACACACCAAGGAATGTTTTTCACCGAGCGAGTGACAATTGTCCTGCCATATTTGTCCATCTCTGAAAAGTCCCCTTCGTAGCAGTACTTTTCTTCTTTTACAGAAGAATCTCAACAAAGCTTAAATGAAAAGTGTAAGCTATGTTACACAGTACACCAGTTGTCATAACACTGATATCTGAACTTGCAGCTGTCTGTCACAATGAGGTACTTCCCAGCATGCAACAGGAAGCTCCTAAGCGCTTTCATCTTTTAATGAGGCGGTCGTAAAGAGAGAAAGGACATCCGACAGAGGTTGGCACTGTCACTCTCAGGGTAATACTGTGTGTGTGTGTGTGTGTGTGTGTGTGTGTGTGTGTGTGTGTGTCATGTCAGATGACGTTCTGCACTGGTGCTACATTAAGAATTAACTTCAGTAAATTAGGCATGTGACTTCCATCGGCCTCTTCTGTCCTTTCTCTCTCTCACTCAAACACACACACTCTCGGACAGAAGACTGACCGCAATGATCTGCAGTCCCTACCTCGAGAAGACCTCAGTCCATGTCAGTAATTATGTATCTCTTCTCCTCATTGTCACATAACCTCTTCAAAGTGAGAAATAAAGCACACCTTCTCGATGGGTCATTGACCGTGTAGAAAAACAGAGTGGGAAACTGGGAGTACTTCCAAAACAGCCGAGACAACATGCAGCGTCAAAGCATGCCATCCGACAAAAGGTTAATGATCCTTGCGGAAAAACAGGTGACAGAGATMTATTTTGTTTCCTCAGTCAGGTGGCAAAATGCCTATTAATAGTGTGTGGAACGACCTCCGATGATGTAGGATGATATCGGAATAAGTGGGACATCTTTTGCATTTCTGTCTTCTGTGACCTCTTTCGACATCTATCCAAAATATTATCTCAACACATGAAACATTTCTGAAATCCTTAAGATGTTTCCTAATCACACACAAAAAACAAATGTTTGATATCATATTCACAGGAGGCATGACATACCCATTTGTGTACATATTTTCAGTTCGCATTTGGTAAACTGGAACAGCAGATTAGATCAACTGAGACACCATTATTGTAGTCCTAATTGTACCCCAATGGTAATTTAACTGAACAAAAATATAAACACATGTAAAGTGTTGGTCCCATGTTTYATGCGCTGAAATAAAAAAATCACAGAAATATTCCATACACACAAAAAGCTTATTTCTCTCAAATGTTGTGCCCAATTTGTTAACATCCCTGTTAGTGAGCATTTCTCCTTTTCTAAGATAATCCATCCRCCTGACAGGTGTGGCATATCAAAAAGCTGATTAAACAGCATGATCATTACACAGGTGCACTTTGTGCTTGGGACAATAAAAGGCTGCTTTAAAATATGCAGTTTTGTCAGAATATCCACCAGAGCTGTTGCCAGAGATTTGACTGTTAATTTCTCTACCATAAGCCGCTTCCAACATTGTTTTAAAGAATATGGCAGTACGTCCAACCAGCTTCACAACCACAGACCATGTGTAACCACGCCAGCCCAGGACCTCCACATCCGGCTTCTTCATCTGCGGGATGGTCTGAGACCAGCTACCTGGACAGCTGATGAAACCGAGGAGTATTTCTGTCTATAATTGTTACGCTGGTATAAAGGATTTGGAAACAGGCGCAGGAATACACAATAGGGGTTTTTAATACACCCAAAACTAACGTGTATACAAAAACACTGGGCTGTACCCAAACACAAGAGCGAGGGTAAACCTTGTTGAACGACATGGGACGATACCCAGATACACAATATATGAAGCACGCAGCATAATAGCTGCACCAACGCATAATAGCTGCMCCAACGCATAGGTACTCACACGACCAACGGACATGGGAACAATAACCGACAAAGACAGAGGGCACATATATAACATACTAATCATGGGAAATGGGAACTAGGTGTGTGTAATCAGACAAGACAGTCCGGGGTTGATGATAATGAATCCCGTTCAGTGAAGCCTAGAAAGCCAGTGACGTAGACCTCTGGGAACTGGTGAACAGAATGAGCAGCAGTACCGGGGGTATCCGTGACAATAATGAATCCCTTTTGTGGGGAAAAACTTATTTTGATTGGCTGGGCCTGGCTCCCCAGTGGGTGCATTTCTATTTTTGTTCAGTATATAGTTCACAGTGGTTTAGATGTTACAATTATCCTCTACATTGTTTGCTTTGTCACATAAACTGAAATTAGGCAATCATTTTAGCAACCAGGTAATAACAGAGGGATTTCTATACATTGCCGCTTTAAGGTCTGAAAACAAGCTGAACTTTAGAGTGAACTATCACTTTAATGCAAACAGTCATAACATATTATATCCATCTCCAACCAATGAGACAATACATACAGYTAAGGTTAGCATGTTAGCTAGCCATTCTGTTTCAGAGAACAATACTGACTCCCAAAACGGTACAGTAGGTTGTTCAGCTCATACGTGATCCCGGATAACCTCTGACATATAACCCTCCCTGATTAACTCCACTGCGACCACCTCAGGCAAGGCCTAATAAAATCAGAGAAAGCGAGATGACCAGGGGTACACAGTGACATACAGAGCCATTATTAGCTATCTACTGCCATGATAAGTGAGGGGCCATGTTGCCTGAAAGAGGTACTTTCACTAGTGATGGCGGGTTGACTCATAACTCGCATTCCCCGCGGTTATATCCTATATCCGCGGGGTGGGTGGGTTTAGGGTCAGTAAATATTGGGTTTAATAAGGAGAAAGCAATGCATACAATATCYATAAATGTATAATTCCTGTGCAATTCATATCTATAGGCTACGTTGAGATTTTTTTTCTCCATTATTTATATCTGCCGTTAGTGCGTAGCCTAAGCTTTAGGGCCTAACTGTAGCGTGCCAAATACACGGCAATTGCCAAATGCTTTTGGGAAGAAAAAGTTCAAGGCTATCCTCTGAGGCTAAAAGGACGATGTCAGAGTTTAATTCAGTAAGAGAAAAGCTGTGAAATGGAGAGTTGAAAATAAATACAAAGGAGGGCCAGAACAGTAGTCTAATGTTTGGGAAAGATGGTAAAAGAGGATGATAGCAGAGCCAATATCACTCCCTAAAAACACAACCTTATGGAACAATCCTTGGATAGCTTTTCAGAAATTCATCGATAAATTGGCTCACATGGAAAACGAAAGGCATAGAAACCGTAAATGACTTGGTTATAAGAAATACATTTACTGTATTTCCATGATAGCTTTAAAAATACAATTTGGTTTGACAAATGTAGATATTTTCAAATACATCCAACTTAAAAGTTTTATCACAACATTTTGATTTGAACTCTTGAGCAATTTTGAGAGAATCTGTTTTGAGTCAGAAAAGGATATTCATAAGCTGTACAAAACCTTCCAGAGAGCCTACACAATTGATCATCTCTGAGAAAAAAATATAAACTATTAGAAAAAATATTGAAAAAGTACTGATATACAGTTAACAAAAATKTACACTTAATCTAGTATACATTTATGTATAGAATTTATTATACAAGAGACAAAATTCACAACGGCAGAGTCGTGTCTGAAGTGTAAAACTACTAATGACTCAATAAGTCATGCCTCCTGGAAATGTTACAAAATTCTAAAGTTATGGGTGGAGTTGCAAAGATTGATGTCAGAAGTATTGAAATGTAAATGTGCTTTTAATTTGCCTGTCTGTATWTTTCAAAACATGACATATGAGAGTGCAATGAGATACCTGATGGGTTGGACAATACTCTTCTCATCAATTATCTTCAAAAAACATACAAAAAAAGTGGAAATCAGTCAATYCTCCTTCATTCATGCAATGGAAATGTCAAATGCTTTATTATCTAAAAATTGAAAGATTGAGGGTGACGGAGAGAAACAAAATCATGCCGTTTGTGGCAGAAAGTGTACTGGAGATAGGGTTTGGGGCTAGTGTGTCTGGGTAGGTGTGATGTAGTGTTTGTATGATGTAGTCGTTTGTACGTGTATGTTTTGTATAGTTTGTAAAATATAAAATAAAATCGTATAAAAAAAAGGATGATAGCAGTGGCTATGTTATGGATGATTGTGAAACGCTATACAAATTCGACAGTCACAAGATGGGGACTTGGGAACTATATTCGGAACTATACTGTTCAGATGGGTTAAATGGAATAGTAGYCAAACTTAAATCTGGACACTGACTGTAGGTTTATAACKTCTCACATAGTCTAATATTAACTCCAGCATAATTAAGCATTTCTGGCAGTAAAATGACACACCAAACATAAATGTTTACTCAGGAAAAGGAGTGGAGAAATAGATTTCTTTCTTTCAGCATCTTGAGAGAATAAATACACGGTTAGGGACCGTCTGTAARTTGGAATTAAAGGTGGACATTTTTATTGCATTTTCTTCCTGGTCCCTAAATGTCTTTGCTGCGCAAGAGAAGCAGAGATGAAAGAGGAAAAAGAAAACCAACTTTACGGATTTCAACTAAATCTAAGCCTTCATTCTATCGATATATGACAATTTTCTGGTAGGTAAGGGTTTATTTAGTCTTCTATGGCAACAAGTAATGACAGAGAAGAAAAGCTGCATGCATCTAATAATAGACAAGTTGACAAACAAATAGCCTACCAAAATGTCGGAAATTATAAGCAGAATTATAAAACGGGTTGTTTGGATGCTGATTGGTTGATAGCTGTTAGTTATTTACGATAATCCATGCAAAATGCCATGATGCCATAATACCATAATTACATTTYGAGTATCAACACACATCCACTGTCCCGCAGCCCAGCCAAGCATTCATAAACATAAAGTAAAGGGGAAAAAATTATCAGTGTTATTTCCTGATAATTGCTGGTTGAAAACAATCTACACAGGACCTTATAATCAGCAGGTTTGCATGGGCAGGAGTTTCGGCTTTCCATGGTGATATCACAATGCGCTAACTTGGTTAATAGACCAATAACAAAGAGCGTTCCAAACCTCTCTGCCAGTAACAGCTAGTTGTCAGTTTMCCCCTCCCCACTCAGACCACTCCCAGTCAGTCGTAGAAAAATTCTTGATTGAGAAAGTTTTTTGCTAAAAAAAGCTATTTTTGCACTTTTAAAATCTATTGCAGTAAGGGTACWTAATTGTTATCCAGAAATGATTTGATATTGATTAAAAACAGCTGCATTGGGCCTTTAATCTCCCCCCCGGGAAAAAAGCATCTAGACATTATTTCCACATGCTTCTTGTCTAGCAAGACGTTTGGTACAGCGGGGGTTAATATACACCAACCTGTACAATATTGCAGTTTTTTTGCTGTTGAGCTCTCCACCCGCGCCATGCATATGAATGTGACGAGACTGACAGCTTTTAAACATTTTTTATTACATTTTATTTCTCACATGCGCGGAATAAACTGGTGTAGACTTTACCGTGAAATGCTTGCTTACGAGTCCTTCCCAATGATGCAGTGTAAAAAAAAAAAAATACAAATTAAAATAAAACACTAAAGGAATAAAATAAAAGGATTGCAATATTCATACAGGTGATTCTGTGTTYGCGTTAGTTAGCTAGCTAGCTAGCAAAGGATAAGTAACTTTAGACTAGCTATCATCAATAACTATCTTATTGACKTATTGACTGTTTGTTGCCAATTTATACATTATTTATTAAATCATTATTTGCTGAAGTTCTTGTTGGCTGTTTATAAAATATTTATTCAATCATTATTTATTGAAGTTCTTGTCTCTCGTCATCATTGAACATCTGTTATCTAGCTACATGCCAATGATTTGTTTAGCATAGCAACGTGGAATAAATAGAATGAACGATTGGCTTCGCCTTGGGCCTAAGAACAGCCCTTTATCGGGAGTTATCACACAATAATCCCTGGGTTCGCATGCCTTATTCCTTAAACATAGGCCTATCTAAAAAGGCCTGTCAAAAAATAGTTCTGCGATCTCTGACAATACATTGCATTTTGTATATTTGCGGGCCTCAGATTTCCCCTTCATCACATTATACGTGATATAGTCGGGCGGTTGTGGATGGGTTATTAGCACTTGCGGGCGTGTGCGGGTGAACTAACAGCATCATTAATGTACACTCTATCTGCAGCCTGGTCTCATAGACTAGACGTAACATAGTAAATGTAAATCCAGGATACCAAATTAGCATGATATGTTATGTTTGGTATGGTTACATAAGACAAATGGTTACTTAAGGCAAAAAAACGAAAGTTGTATGGTTGGCCAGAGTGGATGTATAATGCGAGCATCTAGCAACCCAAAGGTTGTGAGTTCAAATTTCATCACGGACAACTTTAGCATTTTATCTAATTATCAACCTTTCAACTACTTACTACTTTTAGCTACTTTGCAACTACTTAGCATGTTAGCTAACCCTTCCACTAACCCTAACCTTAACCATTTTAGCTAACACTACCCTTAACCTTTTTAGCTAACCCTTTCCCTAACCCTAACATTCACCCTTTAACCTAACTCCTACACTTAACCCCAACCTTAACCCTAACATTAGCCACCTAGTTAGAATTAGTAACATATCATACATTTATAAATAATTAAACATATAGAACGTTTGGCAAATTCATAACATATTGTATGTTTTGATAACATATAGTCCAAATTATAATTCACAACATATAGTACAAAATGGGTGATGGATATTCACAAATTAATACATACCATAGGAAACATAACATATCATACTAATTGGAGTGGGTCAGATTTACATACAGATTAATACAAAATGCTCTGAGACTGGGTTACTATCTGGGATCAAGCGCTTCAACATATTTAAGAGGTAAAGTTTTAGTAAGGGCAAAGTGTATTGTTGGTGTTCCTCATGTAATCAACCATCTACTATTGAAGTCTCTGTGCCAGTCTATTAGTGATGTAACCTAAATTATTGAAGACGTGACTCGAAACGAAACAGAAATATTGTGTTGTTGATTTGCCACAAAACTCAAAACATAATTATATTTTAGGAAAAAGAAGCCACATTCACCGTCTAATCTTGCACACAAAATACAAATGTTAAGGAAGGAAAATGTTTGCGCCCATGTGATCTCAAGTTCTCAATCAACAGATTCTGCCCATATAAATTAACCCACAAAAAAGTWGTCAATTTAGTGGTCCACTTTACCACTTATCATTAGCAACGAATTTACAAGTCTTCAAATCCCATTGTCAAAATTACTTCCTATGCAAGTTGTGTATCCAACCAGTCTTCAGTAGTGACCACAATGGTTGGGGTCAATTTCATTTCAATTAAGTCAATACAGGAAGTAAACAGAAATGTAAGTTAAACATTTACTCTGCTTTTCAATGAGGGGAATTTGGAATACACTTGGAAAGTGGATGGTGTCACATAGGTAAACACAACTGAAGACACCTCACAATGTTTGGAGATGTTATTGACATGGCAGTGCTACGGTAGCTAAAGAGTATAGGACCGGTTGTTAACTAACTRTAAACAAAATGAGCTTGCTAGCTAAGCATCTTGGCTAACTGTGGGGCGAAGAAAATCACCTATTTACAGTGAATTCCTACTGCATCCCTACCACTAGCAAATGGGACACCTCTCAAAAACTGTGAATAGTCTCCGGTAATGTTTCTTTTTGTGATATTTTGTTTCATCTCCACTTTCCAAGCCTATTGGAATTKGACTTTTCAGTTTAGCCTACATTCTCATTTGAATAAAATGAAATTGACCACAACCATGGTGACTACAGTTTACACCTGATTATAGCTGTTCACCTATTGACACAGGTAATACAGTGCATTCGGAAAGTATTCAGACCCCTTGACATTTTTCCACATTTTGTTACAGCCTTATTCTAAAATTGATTAAATTGTGTTTTTTCCTCATCAATCTACACAAAATATCGGTCACGTTTTGTGATACAGGAATCGGGAGACAGGTGCAGGAATGCTTAATAGGGGTTTTTATTGACCCAAATTATGGCGTTCCATGTAAAGGCACGGGGACGTAGACCAAACAAACACGTATACAAAACACAGGGTTGAAACCCAAACAAAAGAGCGACAAACATGGGAACAACGGACATGGGAACAATAATCGACAGCCCAATGGACACCCAATGGGCACATTTATACAAATACAAATCAGTAAGGAAATGGGGGAAATGGGGACCAGGTGTGCGTAATGACACAGTTCAGTGCCTAGAGGCCGGTGACGTAGACCTCCGAAACTGGAGCACAGAATGAGCAATCGTACCGGAGGGATCCGTGATAATACCATTCTCCCATTCTTCTCTGCGGATCATCACAAGCTCTGTCAGGTTGGATGGGGAGCGTCGCTGCACAGCTATTTTCAGGTCTGTCCAAAGATGTTCGATTGGGTTCAAGTCCGGACAGAGACTTGTCCCGAAGCCACTCCTGCGTTGTCTTGGCTGTGTCCTTAGGTTCGTTGTCTTGTTGGAAGGTGAACCATCGCCCCAGTCTGAGGTCCTGAGGTTTTCATCAAGCTCACTGTACTTTGCTCTGTTCATCATTCCCTCGATCCTGACTAGTCTCCCAGTCCCTGCCTCTGAAAAACATCCCAAAGCATGATGCTGCCACCACCATGCTTAACCGTAGGGATGGTGCCAGGTTTCTTCCAGACGTGACGCTTGGCATTCAGACCAAAGAGTTCAATCTTGGTTTCATCAGACCAGAGAAACTTGTTTCTTATGGTCTGAGAGTCTTTAGGGAACTTTCGGTAAACTCCAAGCGGGCTGTCATGTGCATTTTACTGAGGAGTGGCTTCCGTCTGGCCACTCTACCATAAARGYCTGATTGGTGGAGTGCTGCACAGATGGTTGTCCTTCTGGAAGGTTCTCCCATCTCCACAGAGGAACTCTGGAGCTCTGTCAAACTGACCCTCGGGTTCTTGTTCACCTCCCTGACCAAGTCCCTTCTCCCCTGATTGTTCAGTTTGGCTGGACTGCCAGCCCTGGGATGAGTCTTGGTGGTTCAAAACTTCTTCCATTTCGGAATGATGGAGGTCACTGTGTTCTTGGGGACTTTCAATGCTGCAGCAATGTTTCGGTACCCTTCCCCAGATCTGTGCCTCGACACAATCCTGCCTCGGAGCTCTACGGACAATTCTTACGACCTCATGGCTTGATTTTTGCTCTGACGCTCTGTCAACTATGGGCTCTTTCCAATGCATGTCCAATCAATTGAATTTACCACAGGTGGACTCATATCAAGTTGTAGAAACATCTAAGGGATGATCAATGGAAGCTAAATTTCGAGCAAAGTGTGTGATTACTTATGTAAATAACCTATTTCTGTTTTATACATTTGCAAAAATATCTACAAAACTATTTTCTCTTTGTCATTATATGGTATTGTGTGTTGATTGTTGATTGTTGAGGGAAAACATTTATTCAATCTATTGTAGAATAAGGGTGTTATGTAACAAAATGTGGAAAAAGTGAAGGAGTCTGAATACTTTCCGAATGCACCGTATCTATACATGTGTCAGTGTCGGTGGCGACCTGTCATTCAAGGCAGGTGGGGTCTTGCCTGTTTTGCATGTCATTTTGGCATTAATACGTGTCACATATCAGTTTTCAAACTATGTAAAAAATAAATATATATATAATTGAGTTAATAAAGCCACATACAAACATGGTCTCTTTTTTGTTTTCTTGAGTAAGGCAGCTCCAAAATGCAGGTGTTTCAGCCTAGCTCAGTGTTTTCTGTGGTGGTGGAGCAAGCCTGCAGAAAATAGAAGCATTGTGCCTGATTGGCTCAGTGTTCTGTCAYTMATGGGGACTCATGGGGACATTAAACATTTCAGCCCTTTGGGTTCTGTCATAGAGTTATATTATAAGTGCCCTTCCAAGAAGGCTCAAGGTCCATTGGCCACAGATAAAATTATTTCAAATCACCTTATATTTGATTGGACTGATCATGTCAACATCTTACTTTCAAAATCTTAGCTAGCAGTCATCATCATGAGTCAAATGGACAATCTACTGGCAAATTCTTTTTAATACTTGTCATATGAAGAGAAATAATGAAGAKAAATTATAGATAAAACGTATCAGTGCTCATCGGCCATTGGACATGGACCCATTACACAACAAGGTGGAAATCGCTAATTCAACAAGGAATCAGTGGCTAACTGCAAGCACTGCAAAGCAATCACTAGCCTGCTATTCAGTGGAGTGGCTGTGCTTTTTTCCCTGAGTTCCCACCATAAATACAGAGAATGCAAGACTTTGATGACAAAGTTTGATGACAAAATTTGCCCACAAAGGACTGCCTCACCATCTTCCTGTTTAAAACCTCTACGGGATCGGTGTCGCTATACCGGGACGGTTGCGCTAACGTGCACTAATGTGATTAGCATGACAGTTTTTAGTAACAGCAAACTTTCCAGGACATAGACATGTCTTATATGGGCAGAAAGCTTACATTTTTTGTGAATCTAACTGCACTGTCCAATTTACAGTAGCTATTACAGGGAAAAAATACCATGCTATTGTTTGAGGAGAGTGCACAACAACAAAAAACAACTGGCTTGTTACATTCACCTCGGAAGGTAAATAATGTACTTACATTCAGTAATTTGCTCTGATTTGTCATCMTGRGGGTCCCAGAGATAAAATGTAGCATAGTTTGTTTGATAAAATACTTTTTTATATTCAAATGTAGGAACTGGGTTCTACAGTTTGAACCCCTGCTGTCTCTGGCTCCACACCGACTGTGAGTGTATATGTCAAGGCTCAGGAGAAAATGTATCAATTGACCAATTTGGCACAAAATATTGTGTATTGTCCAGTATTACAATGCTTCACTGGATCAATCTGAAACTTTGTGCACACACTGCTGCCATCTATTGGACAAAATCTAAATTGCGCCTAAACTGCAATATTATATTATGGCCTTTCTATTGCATTTCAAAGATGATGGAACAAAACAAAAAACAAAAATGCAGGTTTTATGTTGGTATTATCTTTTACCATATCTAATGTGTTATATTCTCCTACATGAATTTCACATTTCCACAAACTTCAAAGTGTTTCCTTTCAAATGGAATCAAGAATATGCATATCCTTGCTTCAGGTCCTGAGCTACAGGCAGTTAGATTTGGGTATGTCATTTAAGGCTAAAATGAAAAAAATGTTACGATCCTTAAAAAATGTATTGTATGCTGCTGCATAAATGATGTAAAATGCCAGGGAGATATGTAATACTGTAGCTAAGAAAGTAATACTAAGTGTATGTTGTGTAGTATGCTGTTAGTAGCCCATGTGCCTCACACTAATAATTTGGTCTATTTTCACCAACGCAGTATTGTAAACACATCGTTCGTGTGTGATTGTTTGCAGACTTTTTTTTGTACAGCTTAGACAGTCCTACTGATAGTAGTGGTGGTGCTTGGCTTGCATGTGCAAATTCTATAATAAATTGTGTTATTTGACGTGTCAAAATAAAAGCTTGTTTAATGAGTCAAATAGTGTTATTTGACGTGTATCTTTTTTGACATGCAAATACCCAAACAGCGTTCAATGTGCMTCACCCGAATCATTTGGTCTTTTTTCACCTCTTAATTTCACCTACTGTTCCAACTTGGTGATGTACATGTAGCCTATAACCTGTTTTAGAGATATGTAATCATCAAATATTGTAAGAGCTTTCATTGTCTGCTTATTTGCCCCCTTTATTTATCCTATGGWTCTGACTTGGTGTACAGGGAGAACACTGTAAGAACGGCCCATGATCTGAATTCTGTCGCTGTACATTTCAAAGGTGCTGAACAAATAGTTATATTGACTACGTCCGTCGTCGCGGTCTCATTTAATGTCTTAATCGAAATTACGGAATGTCTCTTATCCGCTYGTCGTCACCACCTTATGCCATAGCAAGTACATCTTAATTGTCATTAGAAACCACATTTAAGCAAGTCAGCCATATCAGCTATGTTTTTTTAAAAGGCGGTAAATGAGGCTGAATTAACTGTTTCGCTGCCAGACAGGGCTCTGCTGATAACCAGGTGTAGCAGTGGTAAGGTGTTGGGACTGCTGTTGGGACTCTGCTGTTGGGACAGCTTAATGTAGGCCCTAACAGCAATTAATGTATTGTTTAGTGCTGTGTTGTGTAGTGGCTATGCTTGCCCCACCAAGATTTACATGCTAAAATCGCCACTGGTCAGTGTCATGCATGTGTGTTTGTGTTTTGTGTGCATTGTGATTGTACCCATGTGTGTGCTCCAGTGTTAGGGGATTACAAAACCCACATGCTCCCCCTAAGCACGCCAGCAAACATTTCTCAATGTTCAAGGTTATTACGATGGCAAATGACACTCAGTGAGTAAGCACTTTTATAGGGCAACAACATGGTACTTCAAAATCCAAAAACATGCCATCCTCATCGCTGACATGCCCTCATAGTGTGWCTGCTGATGGTTCAAGCGAACTGCGTCACCTTCAGTTTAGGCCGATATGTTTATTTATAAATTATGAGGCAAGGGCACTTCCTGCATCTATCTGGGGTCATGCGATCCTCGCAATTTGGATTCATAAATGAATGGTGTGGGTTCGCCGGCCACACCATGCAAGCCCGATCCCTGATTGGTTGTGAATAAACACTGTCAAGAGTATATATATTGTGGTAGGCGTCACAGTTCCAAGAAACGAGAACACTGAAACTTCCAAGTTTCCAACAAAGCAAATAAATTAATTAGTGCCCCASTATTTTTTTTTTAGCCTATCACAGCACGAGAATGAGAGCACAAATCCAAAAGGTACCACAGATAGTCGAATTGTTAAAAAAGAAAACGGTTGGTTTGCAGCACTTCAAGCCAACATCTTCAGTGTGCGTCCTGGACCCGAAGGATGCTACATTGGTTGCGCCTTGTCGACACGGTCTTCCCTCGCAGACCCAGAGCCTTGACTCGATACCTGGACCCACCAACTGGCCMTTATTTGGCAGTTTGATAGAACTACTACGCAAAGGAGGGCTGCAAAGACAACACAATGCATTGGTAAATGATAACAAAAATATATTATAACGATAAGAATAATAAGATGAAGAATAAAAACTAAAAACAATTCGACAGATGTTTTATTTTATTTTATTATAATAAATAATTAAGTTGTTTTATTGGTGGATTAAATGTTTTGTGTCTGATATTTCTTCCTTTTAGATTGATTACCATAAGAAATTCGGAAAGATTTTCCGGATGAAACTCGGCTCCTTTGAATCGGTCCATATTGGCGCACCTTGCTTAGTGGAGGCACTCTACAGAAAGGAGAGCGCTTATCCACAGCGTCTGGAGATCAAACCCTGGAAAGCATACCGAGACTTAAGAGACGAGGCATATGGACTTCTTATTCTGTAAGTGGCACTTTTCAGTATTCCTATGATATCGTGCTATTTGCTCAACAGAAATACACAGATAATCTATTTTAACAGACGTAGCCTACTAATTCATATATTTCCTGCTGATTTTCAGKGAAGGGGAAGACTGGCAGAGGGTGAGAAGYGCGTTTCAGCAGAAATTTATGAAACCCACAGAAGTCGCGAAACTTGATGGAAAAATAAACCAGGTTTGTAAGATAATTTATCTGCGGTAAAACTGCACATTTCAAGGTGAATTTGATCAAATAATTACTTTTTATTGTCTCCAAAATGTAGGTGTTGGCCGATTTCGTTAGTAGAATTGGGCAAGTGACTGAYAATGGACAATTTGAGGACTTGTACTTCGAATTGAATAAATGGTCAATGGAGAGTAAGTAGCCTATTGTTTATAATATAAATAACATATTTGTAGCTAGATATACATATTTATAATAAAGATTGTTGCTTATATGTAATGTGGATGTATTAAATCATTTGAATTATTCTAATGATAATTTCATTGTTTTAAAAACAAAATTAAGTAAAAGTCTTATTAGAATGAATGGACATTATAATTGATTTGCTACTGAGGAAAAATTWAATCAATAATACATTAATGCATGTTGTGACTCAATTAATGTTTTCAATGTTTTATTATCTAATTACAGCCATTTGCTTAGTGCTCTACGACAAACGTTTCGGGCTTCTGGATGACAATGTCAACGAGGAGGCTATGACCTTTATCACATCCATAAAGACGGTAAGTGGTCATTGATTTTACACATCCAGTTACTATTTGCCTATAGTGATACAGGTATTGTGGGTGCAGCTGAAGACCCCTGGCTTGGGGATGATTTTAGTGATCTTTTTTGTGACAGAGCTATATTGCGATATCGCTCTGAGCCTATAGATAGAGTGCAGTTCACTGAGTTCACTTTAGTGAGTGTGCTAATCACCACTGCTACAGTTACTGATGAGTCAATAGACTATCTGAAACTGGTCCCTGGGCAGGCAGGAATTTACTGGGGCAAACAAATATCTTCAGCAGCCAGGAGACATGCATGTATTTACAACGTCTTTTAAACAACATTTTGTTAGGGTAACCRTGGTCCTGTGCTATAAGTTGATATTGAAACACTGGAGGTAGACTTTGAAAATGACTGGTTGCAACRATAAATTGTWRMATTGTCATGTACTGTATGTYTTTATTTGATTGTTACATTTAAAGTATCTCTCTCTCTTCCCCTCTCTCTCTCTCTGTGGATGTGTAGATGATGAGCACATTTGGCGCCATGATGGTCACGCCAGTGGAGCTCCACAAAAAACTGAACACCAAAACATGGCAGGACCACACCACGGCTTGGGACCGTATATTCAGCACAGGTAAAAACTCCTCCTACAATGCCCCCCGACTCTCGGTCCCCTCCCCATCCCTCTAAAGAAACCTCCCCTCCATGTCCACTCTAAAACCTCAATGCCCCCTGATCTCGCTCCCAACCACCGCTAAAGCAACCACATCGCTCCCAACCACCGCTAAAGCACCCCCCCTAGTCACTTCCAACTGCCCGCCCTCTAAGTAACCTCTCCATGTCCTCTCTCCCTCTGATGAAACCTCAATGCCTGCCACGTTTACTTCCAACCTCTCTCTCGACACCCCCCAATCCCTCCACCCGCAGCGTGTCCAGATGACGTATTACCCAAGAACCGCTTTGAGCAAATTTTCAGTCAGGTGATAGGAAAGCGAGAGATATGAGGCACCTTCTGCGATCAGTGGTGGAAAAAATACCCAATTGTGATATTTGAGTAAAAGTATAGATACTTTAATAGAAAACTACTCAAGTAAAAGTCACCCAGTAAAATACTACTTGAGGAAAAGTCTAAAAGTATTTGGGTCTAAATATACTTAAGTATCAAAGTAAATGTAATTGCTAAAATATACTTAAGTATCAAAATGTAAAAGTCATTTAAAATTCCTTATATTAAGCAAAGCAGACAGCATCATTTTCTTGTTTTTAAAATGTACAAATAGCCAGGGGCACACTCCAACACTCAGACATAATTTACAAATTATGCATTTGTGTTTAGTGAGTCTGCCAGATCAGAGGCAGTGAATTGGATAATTTTCCTGTCCTGCTAAGTGTTCAAAATGTAACCAGTACTTTTGGGTGTCACGGAAAATGKATGGAGTAAAAGGTACATTTTTTTATTTATGAATACAGTGAAGTAAAAAGTGGTCAAATATAAATAGTAAAGTACAGATACCCCCAACAATTACTTTAGTAGTGCTTTAAAGTATGTTTACTTAAGTATTTTACACCACTGTCTGCGATCCATGCACTTGGCTCTCCCCCTCTTACACAACACAATCAGAGTTGTAGTAAACCGGATGACCTAAGGGGGAGAACACTGCCAAATATTTGTAGTAGCGGGAACAGGGATGGAGGGGAGGAGGAGAAGTGGGAGTGGAATTTTGGCTCAGGGCCTTGCTACAGATCGTTTGTTGTGCTGCTTGCTTGGCGGTGGCTTGTAGGCACCTGTCCACCCTCTTTACACACACATATATGTATATACACAGGTGCGGGGGGCTCTATTGGTGTATGTGTGTGTGTGTGTGTGTTGTGTGTGTGT